>NW_018408868.1:536108-545963 GCF_002113885.1 Mizuhopecten yessoensis
AGAATTAAATTTTCATGATCTATTTCTGTAAACAAATTATTATTTGATCATAGGTTAGTTTTATTTGTGTAAGGAACTCGCAAAAACAGCATGAACAATTAAATTTTCATGATCTATTTCTGTAAACAAATTATTATTTGATCATAGGTTAGTTTTATTTGTGTAAGGAACTCGCAAAAACAGCATGAACAATTAAATTTTCATGATCTATTTCTGTAAACAAATTATTATTTGATCATAGGTTAGTTTTATTTGTGTAAGGAACTCGCAAAAACAGCATGAACAATTAAATTTTCATGATCTATTTCTGTAAACAAATTATTATTTGATCATAGGTTAGTTTTATTTGTGTAAGGAACTCGCAAAAACAGCATGGACAATTAAATTTTCATGATCTATTTCTTTAAACAAATTATTATTTGATCATAGGTTAGCTTAATTTGTGTAAGGAACTCGCAAAAACAGCATGGAGAATTTAATTTTCATGATCTATTTCTTTAAACAAATTATTATTTGATCATAGGTTAGCTTAATTTGTGTAAGGAACTCGCAAAAACAGCATGGAGAATTTAATTTTCATGATCTATTTCTTTAAACAAATTATTATTTGATCATAGGTTAGCTTAATTTGTGTAAGGAACTCGCAAAAACAGCATGGAGAATTTAATTTTCATGATCTATTTCTTTAAACAAATTATTATTTGATCATAGGTTAGCTTAATTTGTGTAAGGAACTCGCAAAAACAGCATGGAGAATTTAATTTTCATGATCAATTTCTTTAAACGAATTATTATTTGATCATAGGTAAGTTAATGATAACCATTACCGATCATGAAATTTCAACTTACTCTTACAACACTTAATATCACCTTCTTAAATCAGCCAAAATGAATCAATCTGTAAACCAGTATTTTTTAATGCTTTATTGTAAAGCATCCTTACAGGACAAAATACAGTGGAAACCATTTTTTTTCTATTAAGCTTGGAGCACTATACTTTTTCCCCCATACCGGTAATTTCAGTATTTTTATTAAATCTGAAATGGCTCAAGTTGGAACTTTTCAAACCCTGAAAAAATGCTAGTACAGTAGCTATATGTATTAAAACCTTAAGAGGATGCTTGCAGGCTGCTATGGTTTAATATGGTAGAACAAAAGCAGATAATCAATATAAGGATTATTTTCAAAAGCAAGGGTAATAAGTTTTTATACAAAACAAGATGCTCAAATGGCTTCAATCACACATTTGAAAACATGAAAAGAAGATGGTAGAAATATGAGAGATGCTTATTTATTTGAACAAAATTAACATCTTTTCAACAATGCTTCATAAAATGAGAAGTTGTAAAGGTTCTATTCTAATTAGCATCCAGATATAAATTTCAATGATAGATTTTCCTTGTTATTATGATTAATTAGTTATTCAGGGCTTTTGGAATTAAGATTTTCATATCATTTTCAATATACCATGAACATATGAAGTGACATCTTAACCTTGAAAGGGGACAACAGAAATATAAATACAAACTTATATTAGCCATTCATAGGAGGCACGGTAGTCTAGTGGTAGGACACTGGGCTCGTGACCGAAGGGTTGCGGGTTCGAGTCACGGCACTGTGTTGTATCTTTGAACAAGATACTTTACTCTGCTTGTTCCAGTCTACCCGGCTGTAAATGAGTACGTTGTTGGGCAGTGCTAGAATTGTAGAATGCTAGCTGTGAGTGCCGAAATGGCAGCACCGACTGTATGCTCCCCAGGGAGTTGAAAAAGATATTGGCTGGTTGCAAAGGCCCTATAACCACGAATAATAATTTGTGAACCGCTTTGAGACGACCTACGCACTAGGTTGTGATAAAGCAGTATATAAAAACCTCAAATTATTATTATTATTATTCATCCCAGCAAACTATAGAAAAAACAGCTTTAGTCTTTATATGACTATTCTATGCCTAATGGTTTGTCAAATGCTTTTATGATCTTGGTTGTGGGTTAACAGATAATTTATTCGAAAACAGAATGTATGACCAGGAATGTTTTCCAAAGTTAATTAACAAAATTGACAGCCTTTCACACATGCAGGTTACAAGCAAAAAATAATAAGGTCTTTTTTTTAAAAAGCCTAAATCGAGCCCCCTTCCCAATGGAAAATAGTGGTATTTTGTGAAGAAATTATCTACGAAACCATTACACCTTTAAAACTATAAAAGATTAAACAAGGTGCAAATCAGATTTTATCAACACACACCAAGCCAAATGTGTTCACAGATAACAAGTTGATAGTTATATCCAATTCAACTTAGTGAACCGATTTTTTTCTCTCTCCAGTAGTTCACCCAGAAAAATTCCAAACACATAAGACCTGTGTCTGCAATCTATGATTTGGAGATTAATACCCATGCACTTAAAAGGATCAAATTGTCCAGTAAAGACGCTGTGCGCCTCCCCCACATTATATCATGCAAGACTAGAGAAATGATTGTTTAGTGGACTGGACTGTACTAAAGGCAGCAGGAAATTTTGGTATTTTTTTTTTATTATTGCAGCTTGAAATTCATGACACAAAAACAACCCCAGAGAACATGGCTCCTTGCTTATTGCTAAAACACTGTAATAACCTACCAACATCTTTGACTACAAGAATGTCACATGAATTGCACATTTTCACTATCTCTTTATTTTCTTTTTTGACAGCTTGTCAATCTGCCATATTATATCAAATGTCATATTTGAGCTTTCGCTTCGAAATTTTAACATGCATTATCATAGCCCCCAAATATGTCTTGATGAAGAACTGCAGTGCTGACATAATTCTGGACAAGTGCAGTAAGACCAGTTTATGTGGTCCCCAGTTTATGAGTAAGTCGTAAATTATGATTGATATAATTACCCCCTTTTAGGCCTCTTTGCATACACTCAGCTTATTTAACTTATATGTATGTCCTAAACAAATAAAACATTTCTACTGTGAACTGAAGTCTGCAATTCTAATTACTCTCCGTAAAAGCGGGACACAGAAACCCTAAACCGGAACCATGTGTTGGTCCCTAATCAGCTGTTTAAAACACAAGGCTCACGACGGGGATCCAGATACGACCCTTTCGACCTTGAAATGTTAACCGGTGGCAGCAACAATATTTGTGCAATTAAAATGTTAACATTAGTTTTGCAATGTAACGAGAGTACTTTAATGATATGGATTAAGCAGTAAAATGTATTGACCATTACGCATGAGTGTATGCCTTCTCAACCAATGTTTCGTAACTTTGATTTCGTCACTTGCGTTTGTTGCATAAATCGAGTCGTGCGTTTGCGATGTTTTTATCAAAACACAGAAGCATATATTCATGAAACATACAACAATAAAACGCCAATTCATAAAGAATATCGTTTCTTTCATGATATTCTCTATTGTCATTGGAAATGTCAATGAATGTCAACATTTCATTTAGTTCCTCCCAACAAATACACACGATAAACCACGAGGTTTCGCCGTCAAACGGACAAGTAATACAAATTTCTTACCTGCTCCGTTCATATGAGGAGTGTCATCTGCAGGACGCTCCAATTTTTCCCTTGTACATTTCTGTGCAATGTCATCCTTTTTATCTGTATCTTCGGTACCAGATATCCCAGCCATTGTCGATGTAGGTGTCAGAACACGTGTGTGATCGGTCTGCTAGATTTCTCCATGTAATCTCGAACTCTGACCTTCCCAATGAAATACACGCAGCTCGTTTCGTCATTCGTTTAATTTCCCTATTGATGGAAAATCGAAGCAAAGCAAATATATTTTCCTTTCATGATATACAAATTATGTATAGTAAGTACGTATTGTGAATTCATTATCAAATTATTTACAAACAGTGATTATTTTTAGATAAATCACTAGTTGGTTAGAGAGTATATTTTACATTAAGGATACATGTCCGTTTGAATTCGCATGTCATGGTGATCACAAATATAGATCTGATTTTGACAAACAAATACTATTCATATTTGATCTTGCTCTTTTGTTGTTCGTTTTTTGATATTTTAGGTGCAGTTTGGTACAAAATGCAGTATTTGCATAAAAAAACAAGTGGTAATTTCATGAAATGCTAACGTTTAAGTTAAGTTTATTTCCGGTTCAGGACTAGTGAAAGTCCTCTATACCAGACTCTTATATTACACAATACATATATAGATATATTTCTATTCGGTACATGTTAATGTCTATGGTTTGATTAATGATTTGTAGTTAAAGAAAAGTTCTTGATGTTTCCAGTGGGTATCTAGCCT
Source organism: Mizuhopecten yessoensis (assembly GCF_002113885.1). Lineage (NCBI taxonomy): Eukaryota > Metazoa > Mollusca > Bivalvia > Pectinida > Pectinidae > Mizuhopecten > Mizuhopecten yessoensis. The sequence goes on from NW_018408868.1 coordinate 540,389, forward strand.
GTTTTTAAATACATTTACATTTGGTGCGGAGACAACATTTTCAGGCAGATCGTTCCATATTGTCACTGTTCTTATTGAAAAAAAGTTTTTCCTAAGCATCATTGTTGCACGCTTAGGGTATACTTTTTTGCTATGTCCTCTGTTACTGTGACGATCAGCGGCATCTTTCCAAAGTGTGATTGCATTACAACATTCTGTATCATATATTTCGTTTATAATTTTGTACAGTTCTATCATATCTCCCCTACATCTCCTGAAGGCCAACGTTGGTAGTTTAAGTTTCTCAAGTCTCTGACTGTAGGTGAGGTCTCTCATCCCCGGAAGGCACTTTGTCGCTCTTCGCTGGACTGCCTCGATCTTGTCGATATATTTTTGAAGATGTGGTGCCCACACTGGACTAGCATAGTCCAGTTGTGAACGAACAAGACATTTATATAAAGGAATAAAAGACTTTGTGTCCATAAACTGAAATGTTCTCCTAATAAGTGCGAACATAGAGTTAGCTTTTTTAACTTTTTCGGAAATGTGTTCATCAAATGATAGGTTGGAATCTATAATTACACCGATATCTTTTTCCTGGTCGGATGTCTCCAACATTTTGCCATCTAGGTGGTAGATTGGTTCTGGTTTGTTTTTCCCTCTGCTTCTTTCCTTGCCTATTCGCATATGCTTACACTTGTCTGGGTGCATTTTGAGAAGCCACGTGTCACTCCACTTACACATTACATCAAGGTCTTTCTGAAGCTCGACACTGTCCCCTTCTTTTTGTATTATTTTAAATATTTTAGTGTCGTCCGCAAATAAGTACATATCGGATTGAACTACTCCTGGGAGGTCATTTACAAATATCACGAACATCAGTGGTCCTAGCACAGAACCTTGTGGGATTCCAGATGTTACCTTTATAGTCCATTCGGAGTCTACACCGTTCACCGTTACTTTCTGTTGTCGACCTGTCAAAAATGTTGATATCCAGGAGGTTATTTGATTGGAGAAGTTATATGACTGTAGTTTGTTGAGGAGCCTATTGTGTGGAACTGTATCGAAAGCCTTTTGATAGTCCATGTATATACAATCTATAACCTGGCCTTTGTCCAGGGCTTCAGTCCATTTATCCATCACTTCTAAAAGTTGTAGACAAGTTGATCTTCCAGATATGAAACCGTACTGCTTGTCTGAAAAGTAATTATTGTTCCTCATGAATTTTGTAATATGTTCCCTTACTATAGACTCTAGAACTTTGCATACCACGGATGTTAAACTAACTGGCCTATAGTTGCCTGCTTCACATTTATCGCCTTTCTTATATATGGCACAAACCCGGGCTTTTTTCCATTCGTCTGGTATTGTTCCTGTTGATAATGATTGGTTGAAGATTTTTGTCAAGGGACCTGATATTGATGGGGCAGTGTTTTTGAGAAACATTGGGTGGAATTCATCTAATCCTGGAGACTTTTCCGGTTTGAGATTTTTTAGCACTTTTATTACCGACTCGTCTTTCACGTTCAAAGCTGTCATTTCCTCGGTTACTTCCTTTTGTTGTAGTTCCGGTGTAATTCCCGTCTCCTCCTTTACAAAGACACTACTAAAGAAGTTACAAAGTACATCCGCCTTTCCTTTGTCTGATGATACTTTCGCAGAGGTTTTGTCTTTAGACTTTGAGTAAAGATCTCCGATATCGGATTTTGTTGTTGATTTTGATTTTATATAGTTCCAAATTGCTTTAGGGTCGGTTTTGGCTTTTGCTGCAATACTGTGTTCATACTCCTTTCTTAGTTTCCGAGTTAGTTTTCTTACTTTATTTCTAGTCTTATTATACTGTTTTCTTACTTCCATGTCTTTACTTGTAGACGCCTTTCTAGACAATGAATGTTTCTTTTTGATAGCCTCCAGTGTTGCCTTGTCAGCAGGAAAGCTGTGTTTGTTGTTTCTACCCATCGTAATGATTTTTGTTGGTACATGTTCCTCTTCCACTTGTTTTATTATGGTACTAAAGTTGCTCCAATTGTCATTGATGCTGTTAGAATTATTTAATACTTCGTCCCAATTTATCTTATTCAGTTCGGCATTGATTGTTTCATAATCGGCCTGTTTGTAGCATATTTTCTTTTTACTGTGTAGATTTACTTTCATATTGCATATTACATTAAACAATAGGACACAGTGGTCGCTCTTACCAAGTGCACTTTGGTATTCAATATTTGAAAGCGAGTTTTCATCCTTAGTTATTACGAGATCAAGGATATGCGGGTTGTCTCTCCCTCGCCATCTTGTCGGCTCCTGTACATGTTGAACAAGAAAATTGTCTTGTAGCTTTTGTATAAATTTGTATTCTTTTGTTTCGGTGCTTTCACCCCTAGTATTCCATGACTCCCAATTTATGCCTGGATAATTTAAGTCTCCCATTATTAGTAGTTTTCCGTTTCCTTTCCGGGTCGCTTCTTCTATCAGATCTTGCAATTTGTTGTTGTTATCCGTGGTTCCCGAGTCCGATCTATATATAAGGCCTACTAGAAGTTTCGTTTTATTGGTTATACTTATTTCCACAAATAGGTTCTCCTGGAACGATGTTTCCATGGTTACCTCCTCGGCTATCAGATCCGAGTTGATAAGTATTAGCATTCCCCTGCCCTCCGTATTTTCAATGTTTTTACTAAACAACTTGTAGCTTTGGTTCCCGTCTATATTGTAATCTGTTGCTTTCATATTCTGTATTCTAGTTTTTGCTTTTACCTCTGTAATTGCTATGATGTCTGGTTTTATATCGTTTGCTCGAATGTTTAGTTCTGACATTTTGTTTTTTAACTGGTCGGCGTTTGTNGTTACCTCCTCGGCTATCAGATCCGAGTTGATAAGTATTAGCATTCCCCTGCCCTCCGTATTTTCAATGTTTTTACTAAACAACTTGTAGCTTTGGTTCCCGTCTATATTGTAATCTGTTGCTTTCATATTCTGTATTCTAGTTTTTGCTTTTACCTCTGTAATTGCTATGATGTCTGGTTTTATATCGTTTGCTCGAATGTTTAGTTCTGACATTTTGTTTTTTAACTGGTCGGCGTTTGTGTACATGCATTTTAGATTATCGATTGACTTTTGGTTTGGGCGTTTTTCCCGGTGTTTGTTCGAGACTATTTTTTTCTGGTATGTTACTCGGCCTCCTTGTTTACTGTGGTCGGTACTTTTATTATTTTCCTGGCCCACGGTGGTCCCCGGACCTTGTATGTAAATTCCCCCGATGGGTTTTGTTGCTGTTTCGCTTTAGCTTGCTCCCACAGTTGTTTTTCCTGTTCCCTCTCTGCCTTAGTCAGATCGTTGCTTATTCTTACATTTTTAAATTCCTCCTCTCCACCTAAATTCTTTATACTTTTAAACATTGCTTTTTTGGTTTCCATGTTTCCAAGCGATACCAACAATGGTCTATCTTTCCGCTGTTCCTTTGCGATCTCCTTGTTGAATTTTCCAAGCCGTGAACACTTGACATCATCCTTCTCTGCAGGGCTGGCATTACATTTCCTCAGTATGTTCATAACGATCCCAGTGTCATGGACTATCCTTTCATTCGTGTTGGACGAGTCTTTTTCTGGAATGCCATATATTATTATGTTGCTCTCCCTAGATTTCCTCTCGTTTATTTCGGACATTATGTTTGTCACGGTTGTGTTTGGATGCGGGCTTGACTTGGCCGTCCCTGCTGCCTGTGGTTTTGGCCATTCTATTAGGCTCCCTTGTTCTGAGTTTCCCATCTCCTTTACTATCGTACACACTGTATCCTTCAATGCTTCCTTGTCGCATTTGTTTGCTGCTATTATAGCTTCTAGGGCGGAGATCCTTTTCTCGCATTTCTCCACGATGGCCTCACACTTTACCAGTGTGTCCTTACATACCTCCTCTATTTTCCTATCAGTGATGATGTTTTTCTTAACCTTCTCTTTGCAAGCAGTGCAGAACCACATATAGTCGTTTGTTTCATACTTTCCAGCAGATCGGAGTTATCTTCTGTGGTTTGCTATTATTTTCATGACGTTATTGCGGTGTTGATGTGACGTCATGCAGTTGCTATGACAGGGGAATCCCCCGTCTTTATCCTATAGGGTAAGTCAGATAAATATATTATCTAGGCTAATGGAGAAGGCATTTCCGTCTTACCCTAGAGGCAATTCCCCTCTCACAGCAATGTTGTATGGCGTCAAGTCAACAACGCGGTGACATCATGTCTAAACAAGCAAAATTCGTGGAGTTTCATATATCCCTTGCTTGCAGGACATATTGTAAGTAATCATTATTGAGGTTATGTTTAAACATGTGAGTATCGTGCTGTTGAGACATAATGTATAGATTGAAACTCGAAGAAAAAACACCTTATACAGAAGTTACTTTTTGTTGAACATGCATAGGCACGGACTTAGATAATATAATTCCGTGGTATAGCCTGGTAACGTTATGTAAATTAATCGTTTAATCCATCAGAATTTACTAACCTCATTAATGTATCCGTAAATATGCACGAATCACATCGGTTGGCAAACTTAGCATGAGTCGGATGTGCATAGGGAATTTTGTTGAAATATCTGCACAATATCTACAGCAATTATCACACAAAAACAAAAGAGTGCCCGAGATGGGTGGAAAGACAGAGAAACACAAACATTGTTATCAAGTTTGAAGGAATTTGGCTAATATTTACTAGAGTTATTGAGCGGAAACTGCAGATAATGACATTTTTCGTTAATCAAGGGGCCATTACTCCGCCAAATGATTTTCAAACTTGGCCGAGCCCTTAATGCGTTGAACCCTCTTACTAAATTAAGACAATCGGATAATTTTTGCGAGAGTTAATGAACAGAAACGTGTCACGTGATGGCCTGAGTGAGTAGCAGTGACCGTTTGTGCGTGGGAAAATTATTCTAATATTATACAATTCTAGTGGACTGACGCAAATACTTCTTGACAAGTAAGTCAATATCGCATATATCTACAAGTATGTGTATAGTAAATGTCGTGAAACCTTGCATTAACTTGTATATTTGAAACATTTATATCCGTGAGTACATGTACACGTACACAGGTGTGACCTTGCTATTGTGCTATATATAGACTGTCACTTGAAAAACCTGCATGGCCAGTAACCGAATTCCCCATTCTAAAGTGCCAACAGACATTATAACAGCCGAACAAGCTGTGGTCTTTTCTTCTCCAGTCAATGCCGATAATATTTTGAAACGAAAAACATTGTGTAGTCCTATTTCGCCTTTAGAACTTTACGACACTGAGTGTAAGCGGCCCACCATGAATTCTCCAGTGTCCTCATCAGACCTTACCCAGTACTTGAATGCCCCACCATTTACCTCCTCAACTACTAGTACTGCTGTGAATCATTCAGATCATCCTTCTAGAAATACAGCCAGTACATCCAGTACGACTGACCCGTCTATATCTACAATGATTGAAGCCATACTTAACTCTGAGCCTTTTCTCAAAAACTTTGCAGACAAAATAGCGCCAACTATTGCTAACACTGTCTTCAACATGATAGACAATATGATAACTGCAAAACTGAAACCATTGATCGAACAGA
>NW_018408869.1:0-781 GCF_002113885.1 Mizuhopecten yessoensis
AGGCCGTACACTATCGTTGGTTATTTCAAACCCAGCGAATTCGAGAATGTCCTCTGCAAATACAAATTTGTCAGGGTTCAGCGTTATACCGTAACGGCCGCATATGTCAAGTCACTGGACTGCCTGAAAGAAGCTTTCTTCAACAGTGTCTGACCATAAAAGAACATCGTCGACACATTTGGTTTTGTTGGTGATGTCCGAAACAAGCTCGTCATAGCGCCTGGTGTATCCGTCGCCCGATGCAATGTAGCCTTGGGGTGCAGTTTTGTAACGGTACCTCCCCAAAGGAGTAATGAACGCGGTCAAGTGTCTGTCCTCTTTGCAGATGGGTACACTGTGATAACCGTTCCATGCATCAAATAATGTCTTCTTCTTTCCATGTGGAATAGACCGGGCTTGGTGGAATGGCGAAGGGGTGTGATGAGTCTCGCGAGTGGCATGTGCATTTAAGGGTTGAGAGTCAACAGTGCGCCAAGGTGTACCATTCTTTTTCGCACAAATAACCATTCTATGGCACCAAGTGACAGGCTCACCAACCGGAACAGGTTCAATAACCCCCAAACGAACATCCTGGTCTAGTCCAGCGTTTACTGCACCCTGCCAGTGGATTGGAACGGGTACTGGAGTATGGTGAGCGACAGGTTTCGCGTTGGAGTCCACCATGAGCTTCAAGGGAGGTCTATTCATGAGTGGTAAAGTCTGGTGTTCACATGTGTTGAATGTGCTAGACTTGTAGTGGTCAAGAAGGTAACCTTTTAAGTGACCAACGTTTTCCGTTGTA
>NW_018408869.1:4925-34415 GCF_002113885.1 Mizuhopecten yessoensis
TGTTATACTTATTTATGGGAAAACCCAGTTTATCTATGTGCATTATGATGTAGATCTTTACAAGTAATTTATAGGAAAGTAGATCTTTCGCTCTGAAATATCAGTTTAATGTTATATGTTATGCTAGTTATTTAATATAATTTAAATAACATGATTGTAATAATAATTCTTACGAAGTTGATATCTTGGTAAAATGTAATTAAATGTGTCCATTTATAGTTTATATTCGTGTTAAATGTAACTAGTGATATCTACGAGTTACCTCCCTTTCTTATAACCTATATGAGTAATGTGTATACGCTCTGAGTAATTGTAGTCTTTTAATTTGTGTTTGTTACAGAGTGTAGGTGTTTTAAACCTATGTTGAATAAAGAATTCACGACAAATAACGACTTGGTGGTCAATTTGAATACCCGGTTACAATATGTAATATATAATTCTTTGAACAACCTTTTTTGATAGAATAAACCAGAGACATATATTGGAACCTCGGCCTGGCAATTTATAAATATATATAATTTGCCCGTTCCTGCCCGTTTCTGCCCATTTCTGCCCGTTCCTGTAAATCGTCGAACCCCGGATGGGCAGGACTTTTGAATCTTACCCCCTCACGTAGACCGAACATCGACTTTGTCAGTGAAGTGTAGAGTATATACTCAGCAACCAACCAACCAACCAGCTCGATCAGTTCATTGCTAAACTAATATGGCGTTTACACTGTGAGCGCAGCGATTACCTGACAGACGGTAATATGTCGTGCGTTTGAATAGTAAACTAGAAAAGTTCATTATGTGTAGGGCGTTCTTTATTTGTATTAACTATTGTGTCGTGCAACATTCATTGCCGATATGATACTGCTATGAAATCTAGTGACAAGTGCATACTGGTGTATGACTATATAATCAGGGAGCAGGGGTCGTGGAATTGACGGCTGACAATAAATAACGATTCTATAAGGTTGTGGTTTGTTCCTGTATCAGATCCATGCTTTACTTGACTACACTGCGACACAGCCATAATATATCTCAAGAAATAAGCATACAAATGTACCTCAAATAAACGTGAGGTGAAGGAGCCAGAACTTTGTGATAGTATTCCCTGTAAAACTAAGTACTGTGATCGCTGTCAGCAACCAGTTGTAAGAAAACACATTCGGCAATAAAATCGACGAAGCGGAAGACACTTACCCTTCTGGAACAACTGGTCTTATTCTCCTTGTACTTTTTCAATGGTCTAGTTATATCTATTTTTAGATCGAATCGTGGTTTTGTTGGTATTCTCTTGTTATTGTTATCAGGATTAAGTTCTATTTGTGATCCAAACGAATATCGTATAAAGTATATTTACATATCTTTCAACAACAAATTACAATTAATATGTTAACAAAGAATAATTATTTTTATCGTGCTACTTAAACATACTTAGTGAACCGTTTAGGTGCATTCGAAAAACAAAACAAAAACACATCAGCTTGAAAGCAAATTTATTTTGAGAAATACAAGCTTCTGAAAATAGTTCAAATGTATCACATGAATGAGATTATAGTCTTTATAATACAAAATGGTTTATAATTCACAATATACAAAACTCTGTAGATTCTCTCCACAAATTCCCTCACCCAGCACTAAAATTCGACATACCATGTCTAGCGTGATTTCAAATAGTAACTGTATCAATGTTTTATAAAATGACTATTTTAATCAATTTACATCTGTTGACAAAAAGGACATCAGCATTCGTCACTATTTAACAGAAAAAAACACCAGAAAATTACAAAATGGCTTGATTAAAGAAATAGCATCATGAAATAGCACTTTGTTGCTATCTTAAACCTGCTTGATGCAGTCCATAAATAAAAGTTATTGGTAAATTATTAATTTCCAGCTGCGATTATACTTAAAAAAATGCCTAGAAAAATAAAACTATGAAATGGCATCGTCCAATTAAGTTATCCACATTCAAATAATATCTGAAGTGTATTGAAATTTAGATCTAATCGCCTCAATATAAAATAAATAGCTTACTAATATACAACTATAATTAAAACTTAGACTAGTAACAGATTTTTTTTATAAAAATGTATTTAACTATTTAAAAAATAGCAAATTAATGCAGAGTAAAACCTAAATGCTTAACGGACGGAAACCAACATCACAGACGTATATCACAATAATCAATATGTATAACAAAATACTTAATACGTATATGATAATAAGTTAAATGTCTATCACAATATGTAATTTATATGTAGCCATACTTAAAATTGATATCATAATGCGTAATATGTATAATATAATGTAATATGTATACCATAATACGTTATATTTGTATCGTTATAAATAATATGGATATCATAATACGCAAGATACATATGCAATATGCTAGATTTCTATTACAATACTTATATATATATGTATATATAAATATCATCATACAATATTGTAAGATATTTACCACAGTACAATATTGTAAATATTCTATAATCCTTTTTGGAAATATTCTACGATACATAACACAATCCAATATTGTATATATTGTAAGATGTATATCTTATAATATAATTTTGTAAATCATAATATGTGTTTATTAGCCTTCGGTGGTCTAATACTATTTTAGACTGATTTCTTGTAGGTTAACAGAGTAGAAGAAAGTACGACTAATCTACGGAGAAATGAAAGGCACATTCACCCAACTCGAAAAAATGAACACAGCATAATTTATCACAGTCAGTATTCAACAAATAAATAATAATTTGAAATATGTATCTAAACTACATTCACTCATTATTCTTTACATTCCTTGAATGATAACAGATTAAGGATCTAGAGACTATGAGGATAAAAATAATATCCCTAGTACATGCAAACTTTAAAGGACCACAATTCCAGCACTTTTTCATGTAATCTTTTGTTTGAAAAAAATCTGTTCTGCAGCTTTTTGCAATATCTTAATTGAAACAAGTCCGAACAAAGCATCATTTTCTCGAAAATTCGAAATAAGAAATGACAGTCGAGGACAATCATTCAAAGAAAGAAAATCTCTTCTACAAAGTCAGCTATTAAAACAAAAGAAATGTATTTATCTTTATCAAGACTTTCAGTATAGTTTCCTATGTTAGGTATACAGTAAGGAAAACACAATGCGTAATATGGGCAGTTTAGGGAGGACATTTATATAACAGCATAAGTATATAGTATTTAAAAAGATATTTCTTCTGCTACCAATTCAACTGTGGCAAAATATAACATACATCTGCCGTCAACAACATTGAATCTGATTATCAACAATAAAAGTAAACATGACAACACACGTGTCCTTGTATAAACTATATATATATGAGTATATGCTTATTTTTTTGTACAATTTGTTATTCAATATATCATATTTCCTTAATACACCTGGTGAATATTTCTTACAACATTTTGCGACTAAAGAATAAATTATTCTTTAAAAGGAAATACATTAAGTGATTCATTTGAAAAATGTATAAATATATGTTCATCCCAATGACTTCACCAGCACTATAACCATTATTCCTTCATGTGAACCTGATGACACCACGATCCCATGTCGTCAGCGCATTCAGGTTACACCAATGCTATGAACATCTGACTTCAAATCAGCATATCGAAGTCCTCTCCCTGTACAAACATACAAAAATTACAATTACTAAACACTGTTTTATCTATGACACCAATTCCTTCTAATAACAAAGACCAAACAAAAGATGGTTGATAATAATGACGACAATATAGATTGAGTTTATTGCACGAGCTTCGGCGAATAGATTGTGTTTGATAATAAACTCGACAAACCGAATATTAATAATGGCCAATTCTCATGAGTTAGATATATTGTTTATCAAATCGCCCACTGCATGTTTTTTTTTCTTGGAGTGGAATAAAATTCGTAACGAGAAGTGACGACATAAAGCAAGCGTGGCGTCGATATGCAATCACGGTCATGTCGAGCTTGACTTTTTCTCTTTGACATTATCGACATAAAAAACATGAGCTGGGCTTGAAAAACATTTTATCATGAAAATGAAACATTGCATTAATAATTGAATGATCTGTTAATATCTGTCTGCCTTGATATTTAATGAAAAGTAATATTAGGAAGAAACATATGTGTTGAATGTAAAAGTTCAAGAAACAGGAAAATAAGTCCATTTGCAATTTGGCTACCGTAACATTAAATCTGGTTACCGTTTTAGTACAATGCATATGGAGCCTGGGCTTGGCTTGGTGGAGGTTGTCTGTGTCCATGATCGTTCATCTGGTGGTCATGTTTCCTGGAAACAAACATGACGTCATGAAAAATATGACGAGGTTTATTAACTCATATACAATCTTAATGTACTACTTCGTGACATTAACTCGACGGTTAAATGGCGAAGAAATTAACGAAGATTTTACTTGATTTATCAGTTTTTACAAATATGTATGTTTCTATTATATTTGTGAATACTTAGTAACAATAACGCTATAGTATTGACTCGACGTACCTGTATAAAGCCTCGTTTGCACGAGCTTGATCTAATCGTTCGGCGTAAGCATCATGATTGTGTCTCTGGTGGTTTTCTTGATCCGGTCTGAAACACAAATTATCGAAAGATTATTGCTTTAATACACGCAGAGTATTTATGTTATACTCTTTCAATATAGGGTAGACCTTCAAGCTATTTCTTAAATGTTACATGGCATCTGGAACAAACATCTTTGAATGAAATGTTTCTAGAACCAAAATGTATTGTAAACAGTCATTAAACGTATGATGCATATCGCAAACAAATGCAAAAGTATACAATGGATGTTAAGGAAAATTTCGTACAATGTGTGTAATGTCAACCTATCAGATGCCAGATACAGTAAAAATGTAAGTAAAAAAAGTAAAACCAAAAATTATGCGAGTCAACAGTGAGTAAAACAATGTGTTATATCAAAAGTAGACAATTTTAAATATACATAAATGATAATAAGTTCACGTAATTTGGAAAGTTTCAGAGAGTTAATAATTTTCTTTACAGTATCGCATGTTACATAAGGAATTCAATGGAAATGTAATGTTATGCTAAGCGGTTAACGTTCTAAAGGTGAACCACGCGTTTGCCTCAATACGACATATACATATATATATACCTAGCGTACCTGTAGTCTCGGGGTGGTGAGCGTCTGTGTGTAGGAGGTTGGGCGTCGTACCAACTGTCCTGTAATAGAAACAGGTAGGCGTTCACAAACATGTTGCTAGGCGTTTACAAACAGATTGCTAGGTGTTTACGTAGAGATGTACACATGTGCATGCAGTGCAGATTGAGACAAGAGAAAAAACAGAAAAACACACTCGTGCAAAACGTTAAAAAGTCAAAATATATAGGCACACATGCATAAGATGCTTCAAATAAAATATCAATATATATAATCACACCGTGTTATTTTAAGTAATTTAACGCTAATTGGTCACTCTAAATTTTTTATGATAGTGTGTTCATTTGCATTTTGGGTATTTCCGTTTCACCGTCGCATAAAAAGAGTCACATATTTCCAAAGAAATATTTTCAGACAAGCATATGTTAGAAGTAGATTTTTTTGTATATGAATTCATATTAGAAGGACTAGAGATAGGTTATAGAATATTGCAGAGATGATTAATCTCCCCCTTCGTCTAGCCTACGACTTACAGGTGGCGCTTTCCTAGCAGCAAATGTTGGCTCTCCTCTATTCAGACCTTCTGGGAAGGCCTGGAATAAGATGTACACGTATACAATACTGGTCTATGTACCATACAACCCTCAACAAGATTTACTTCATAGTGCATTGTGAGTGCAACTAATTTTTTTTAAATCTAATTTTCGATCTAATCATTTCAGTATCTAAATGTTCAAGTCGTAATTAGAGAAATATTCTTTATATTTTTCGCAGGTCAATTCTGGCCGAAATACAATATCAACAAATTGCTGTTTATAATTAATATGGGAAATTTGTGAATTTTGTATGAATTGTAATTTTCCATTGAAATCGGTAACATTTGTATTACTCATACTCTATAAACATCACTTTGTTCATATGGTTGAATGAATGTAAGATAGTTTTCACTCCAAAACACTTCATCAAATTGTGAAAGTTCGCTACGTGTAAAGCTGGTGTTGTTCATGCAAGTTGTATAGCATCCTACTTAAATAATAGAACAAGACGAGATATGTGCTTGTGTCACTCCATAGCAGCAGAGTAAGAAAGTGATTGTGTCTAGCAAAAACAATACACCACGCAGTTATAATAGATATATTTCACACGCAACCAATTGCTGAAATCAAATGTTTCGTCTACACAAAAACTGCTATTTAAAAGTGGATATTAAGTTATGGTAATATCATTATTTAAATTAAAGGCTTTCTAGCACGATATGATATTGGCAATTATTCTCTTTTAGTAACTGATATAATGAAAACTGGATATAACGTAACGACATGAAAAAAATGAAAAACAAATTCCACATAATATGTATTACAGTACTTTCCAAATCAGTATGTCTACGGAGTACGGTAATGATACAACGTCTCTATCAATAATAATATAACCTTAATAAATGATACTCTAATACTTATAAAAAAACATAATGACACATCATCAAAAACATACTAACATGGTCGACATAGTTCCTGTAGTCCTGTTTAGCGTTCTCGTGAATTTTCTTTTTATGAGCATCCTGTGATTTACCCAGATCGGAAAACATGTTCTTTTCGTCCATAGAAGGGTCACCTTGTCTTCTGGGAACCTCGCCCTTCTTTTTCTGTAAGGAAGGGCAATGGTATAGAGGAAAAGCGTTTAGTTTATTATTTCTACGTCAGTGTACTTTCTCCGCTTCGATTTTGTGTACGAGTGCAACACTCATACCCAACACTTTGCTTTAAAACCTTCAAGGAATAAGTTTATAAAATATTAATACGTTAGAGCATTGCCTTCGTCAATTAACGTACGAAAGCTGTCATCATTTTAGATACATATTTATAAGGACATTTGAATAAGGGTTTACAATGCACTCCTCAGAATTTAAAAGCAAAATCCACATATCATAAACATTATGTCAATTGAGATCCGTTTGTGTACCCGAATGAGTTCTGTAAAAGAATGACATAATTTCAACTTTCCATATACTTTTATCAAGCATATACAATTATAGAGCACAAACAGGTAACAGATGAAAGTATAGAATACAGGAAGTCAATAGAGGTTACGGAGAATATCCAACGCGAGGTGATGTATTGCACAGCCGAGAATTTAACACGATTACAATATATGTATTCACAATATACATGTCCATATATAAAACATTAAACAATAATTACAAAATAAAATAAAAACTATCTAGATAATATAAAAACAATCTTCTTCTACAACTGATGAAAATATCCAAACATGATCAATAGCATCAACTCTTTAAACATGAGTGGCATTCTAGTTCCTATAAATAGCCTTCTATTTCCCAGAGTGTATTTTCTCCAAATCGAGAGTTCATTGTGTTAGATGTTGGTTACATTTTTCCAGCTATATATTAAGATGTATATGCATAGGTTAAGGTTGAGCCATGCACTACACATGCATGTATTATCAGACATAAAATGATGAGTAAGTTGTTATAACAGAATGCTTCTAAATTTTAATAATTAAAATATATTAATAATACCATCACAACTAGTTAAGATAAGTTAATTACACTCAAATGAAAAACGTACTGAATTATGAACAATAAACACCTGTTAGTTCACACAACGATTTGGTACATTTTTATTAATAAATTGAAAACATCAACATTTATCAATATAACAATATAAAAATAGTCTAAAATGGTCGGAAACCATCAGACACCATAAACCTTGCTTCAAAGAAATCGTATTTCTAAATCGTAACTAAAATTCAAAATCCGCAATAACAAAATAAAACAAACACCAGAAATGATGTTCTAAAACACATTTTTGTAAACCAAAAATCACACAAATACGCAATATGATTTTTTTCAAGGGATACCACTCCGTCACACATTATTATTAATCATGGGAGACAACTCGATACCTCTAGGTGTTCTAGCATGTCTCTTTTTCTCTCCGCATTCATGTGCTTTTTTGTGTCCGGGTATTGCGAGACAAACAGCACACTACCTTGCTCACCAAATACCTTCTTCCTTTCTTTCGGCTGTTCTTGCTGAATATCGAGAAATATTTATTTGTAACCGGAAGTAAATCGAGAACTTTACTCGAGGATTATGTAAAAAAAAAAGGAAATCACCAATATAATTATTAAACAATGATATTTATAACATTCTAGTTCAATAAGATCCTTGGTGACCGAGTTTATAGCGGTAATATAAGCATATCTTTCTGTAACTTAAGCCAGCAATGTTGATTAACTGGTTACTTGTTGGTATTAAAGCTATTATATTGTTTCGCGTTGTAGATATATATCACCTCAAGCATGCTACTACCTTATCCATGAAGACGTGAAATTCCTCCCGAAGTTCTTCTTTCATTTTCTCTCCTCGCCTCCTGTATTCACCGGAAGTGGGGTAAATCTTAGGGTTATCATTGGAACTCCAGAACTCTTTGCTTCTGTTTGCAGGCTGTTGCTAACAACAGATCATACCAAAACAACCAGTAAAGACCGACAGCATCAAATAGAGGGTTACATATAGAACAGCCTTAACAGACAGTAGTGTCAACACTGATACAGAGAGTATAACTTGGAAAGAGAGTAAATGACACGACACATTGTATCTGCTTGCTTCATGACTCCGTCAAGTTTTGTATAAAATGACGGAAAACCCATATGGACATCTTTCCTATTCTACATAGTCAAAATTTCTTTTAAACTTTTCTTCAAAATATTTAAAATAAGAAATAAAATATGTATTGGGAAAAATGAAAATTTAGAGAGATAGTGAACATACCGGATATATATCAACATCATAAACATGATAAATTACGACATATGTAAAACGAAATGGACATCAATTTATTGTATAAATAGGTCCACAAACCATCAAGTTCAACAAAACAATCGAGTTAATTCCAAGTAGGTCAAAATGTCTACCAAAGGAAGAATTTCATTCACCATGGAAATCAAACCAGCATTGTTGTTAAACAGTAGACACGTTCTCAGTTTATTATAAAGAACACTCAAATGTGTTATTACAAAGTGTGCAGCCTTGGTGCAAAAAGTTCGCACACATCCAATATCCATAAAACTAAGTTGTGTTGTCGTTCATACAGCAGGTAAGTCATATAGGTATTATGTATTATGCATTAAAAACAACCATCACCCATGTATTTTTTATAAATACTTATATTAAATACAAAAGATAATTAATACTCTAATACCAAGAAAATGCCATGTGAAACAAGAGCAAAAGTTAAAGAGTAGTTTGGCCAACTCTCTTATACATCATTTGAAAGATATCTTAGAATCACAAATTTTCTTTAAAACCGAATGCTGACTTTTTCCAGTTGACAATATCGTTGTTATGTAATCGACTGAGTATACGTTTTGATAAAACAATTCCACCAAAACATAATAATAACCACCATATCCGTATGAGTGTTTACCTTCGTTTGATGTTGTATTAGTGTTCACTAACTCGAGAGCAACAAGTAATGAGAACTCTTATTAGAAATGTAGCATGCACAATAAAGCTACCAACAAGATAATGTATTTGTCTGTACAGCAGACCATCTAAAATAAATATATGTACCGATGCCAGATATACTTGGTAGTCGGCCTGCAGACCTTGTCTGATCTTCTCTCTTTTAAGATCATAAGTACCCGCAGGTACGATAGGAGGGGATTCCATACTACGCTCCCAGGATTCTCGGAAAGTTTCTTCTCTTCTGCTTCTTGCATCTTCGTCTCTCGATATCTATTTCAACCAAATGGTTTTCTCTTAATGACAATAAAAGCACTTCGAACAGATACCCCATCAGTGTATCAATTATGTGGAAACAAAGTGTGATTTGCATAGAGTTTGTATTATAAGTGTTTACTGTGTGTCTTCAAGAGGCTACGGCAACTTAACTGATACAAAAACTGCTATAGCTTTGAAAACATGTTTTATAGAAATAGTGTATGTTTTGTGCAAATTCAATGAATTTATCAGTCGGATACTTTTCTTTCAGATATGGTCAAATAAGCTTAATTTTATTTCAAGATTGACCACACTTTAACACTCGTTCCTCTTCCACATCATACCAAAGCCATTCCCATATCCAACTAGCACAAGCGATGACTGGTTCGTTAGTTGTCGGTATGTGTATACACACAATCGATGAAACATAGTCTAGAGTTAAATTTACCACAGGTTTCAAAAAACAATTAGGGTGATCTATGCCAACCATGCATATATTAAATATGCACATCCCGTGTACCACATAAACAAGCAGTCTAGTTTACACAAACAATATAGAATGCGTCCCATCAGAGACGTCTACCTGTATTTTCACTTGCGGTGTATATGATTTCTTTTGGAACTGGGGAAAGCGTAAACACATCTTAAAAAAGGCTTTTGTCATTAACGTTATTTCAGAAACGAAATATAATATGCATATTTATACATTACTGGTATTTCTTTATATAATATAATCTAAATAAATCAGCAAAGAGGTAATTTTGTTAAATCAAGCAGTTTGGTTTATCATAAAGTTAGTCATCAACCTGTGTTGTTATGTTAAAAATATAAATGTTTCGATCATAAATCGTTTAATATGTTATCCATTAAGAATACCAATCACTTACCGGTATATTTAATAATATTGTATAGAAGATGATTGAAAATACTGTTACAGTAATATCACCAGTATCAGAAGTTCATTGTATATCCACAAACACCACAAACTCATGGTTACATGAAGTGATGCTGAGTAGTGTTCTCACCAACTTATGAAGTAGAATATGAAACAAACAAATACACACCATGGTTTGACCAACCTTGTCCTTTTGGGCCTCATAGCTCTTCCTCCACTCTTCTTTCAGTTTCTTCTGTTTCACAGCATAGTCGTTTCCCATAGGAAACGCTTTCTGATTTTCGAAGTTGACATCCACATCTGATTTTCCGCTTGGAATATGTCTGACGATAGGTTTTGGTGGCAGCTTAGATTTGGAAATAGTAAATGACTAAACGACTGTCTCAGTATCGTTCACACACAACAAATAACAGACGATACATTACAGCACTGACCACTCAGATAGAGACGCACCTGTCCATCTACACGTGATGAGAGTCCTAATAGGTCATTTCTGGTGGGAGCACGATGGGTGGCATAAGAGGAATCTGTACAATCGAGATTGGAAATCGCCGCGATACCGGAATTAGTTCCACTCCAAAACTAAACAATATCTACAGTGTAAGTATACTGATTTGCAAAACAACCACAAACCATGCCAACTATCACAACTTGTAATACTGCTATAGATAAGCACATCAGAAGACACATGCACTAATTCATTCACCGGCCCTTTATGTTAGGGTAGCTAATATATACTGTTTGGAAATTGAAAAGCACACAATATTATTGTATGGTGTTGTGTAACTAAATGATTATAATGATATTACTCAAATGGCGCATGCATATATTTGTATATATATAAGCATCTTTTATATGAATCGTCCTCATTTAAACCAACTATCTCTGTTATTATTCATTATATAAATAACTATCGCAAACCAACTAGTAGACTGAAATGCAACAATCTTCCAAACGAATCGACGCAAAAAAAGTGCTACTAAAGAAACCGGAAGATCTAAGCTTAGATAAGATCTAAAAGATATTCAAATTTTCCGCACGATTATTCTCTTGGCATTCTGACACACACATGCAATGTTCTTTTTACGAAGCACATTTTTTCTACGTGTGTACAGATCTCATACATATATATACTCTTTTGATGTGGTATATCTATACACTTATACACATATATCCTTTTACATTGGTGACGTTATTTTGTTCAATAACTCACTGTTATTACAAGGCAAGCAACACAGGTATATAATATATATATATACAAAAAACAAGACCAACCTTTCTCTCCGGAAAGTGGTGTTCTTTGAAGCAAGATTTTTGCTACCAAGCAATTTCTTTGAAGCAATGTTTACCATTCACAGATTTGTTAAATACATTCGTAATAAATATTTTCATTTTAAAGTAAAATATTTATTAAACATTTTGTAAAACAAGGTATCTTAAGTTGAAATATCCATTCTGATGATTAATATAAATAATGAATGTTAGGTCACATAAAAACAAGAACTCTACATTTTGAAGAAAAAAATAATCGTCAAGTTGTTTATGATGAAACCTGAGACATAAAAGCTCTAATAGCTATCTTTCAATGACATCATTGCTTTTTAATATTGTAAGCCTGTATTTTATAAGAGGCATAATGCACAAAATGAATATGGAAGACACTTCCGTATTATGTACAAAATGTATATCTCGGTTCTCGGTAAAAGGGATGATTTTCATTTGACTTCACAATCAAACAATTAAACCATTTATTGACAAACACTTTATTTATAACAAAGCTGATATATATTTGTGATAACTGTGTTCTCATTAGTAAGAGTAAGACCACAGTAATATTATTTTAAAGAGGAAATTGCATAGTGAGTGGAAAGTAGAAAGTGAAAATAATATTTCTTGCTATATCAATTCTGTGATAGGTTAATTGAAAGTTTGGGAGGAAAGCTCTTTTAAAAGATATCGGTGAAATAAATCATAGGAAAGAAGAAATTGTATATAGGATGGTACCGGAAACCCGTTCAAAAAGTGGAATAGTTTAAGTTTAATTCTCACGTTACCTCGTTCAACATATTCCAATATCTGGTATGATTCTGAAAAGAAATGATTATAAGCCTAGCTTTAGTAATCATTCTACTCATTAACAAGTCTACACAATATCACTACGAATCCTGCTTGAATACAAGTCTAAGGAAGCAGGCATAGCAGGCGACATGCCATGTCACGATAGCAAGCTTGTAGGCACCACCGCATGTGGTAGCCATTTTACCTTCGTCTCTTCCTCAACTCTGTGCGTGACCTCACGATCGTGTTTCTTGCTTGGATATCTTTTCTGAGGAGTGGGTTGTTCCGTTTCAGAATGGTGGCCGTTAACTTGTCTGGCTAACGCCGATCCCTGAACACTGCCTTGCAAACTCATCTTATCAAACGGGAGCCCAGTCTATATGTACATAATATACTATCACTATAATCAGTACATAATAAAACTCCAATACAAAACAACTATTTTATTTACATTGCTCCGTCAGCTTTCATATTATAACTTTTAATATTGCATTTTGTCAAAAGAAAGTTTCATTAACAATTCACATGGTATATTTCAGAGTAGAAGAAACTCTATATAAGATCAAAAACATAAGCAAAGGGGAAAAGATATTTGTTATTCATTGTTTCAGATAAACACAATGCATCATGGAAGAAGAAATTGAAATTGCATTTTTGTAGAAAAAGAAAAACTATCTCCGAAAGAATCTGAAGTCATTCGGTGAGTGACACACCTCAAGAAAACCATAAAACTCAAAGGAATCACAATGTTATCCACTTCAGAGGAAGACAAACAGAGGCAATGGCTTAGGCAAGAACTTGCTATCAGAAGCCAACTCTTTAGAGAATGCAGAAGACAAACTGAAAGTCAAGCGAAAGAAAGGCCATCACCACAGAATATATATAGGTAAATAGAGCCACACTATCACAAACGGATGAGAACAGACCATGCCACTGCAACCGCCAATCAAAAGATCCTTAAATAGTCTTAAACCTCTGTAAACAATCGATTGGATACGCCAAACAGAAATCCCTTAATAATTTACTTTTGCTTTCGACGAAAAACAGAAAAACAGTTTTGCCTTTTTAACAGTTGATCATAAGTCATAAAGAAAAAATTCATTTTCACTTTCAGGAGATTCACTTCAAAAGTAATTCACATATTAGAGAGTGAGAGTAAACGAAATCACTACAACAGAATATATATGGAAGTCCACAATCAAAACAATAGAATTAAATAAAACACTGGTTATGGTTCGGGAAAAATATAAGTAGAACGTCAAAAGTGCGAAAAGTGTGACAACTATTTCAAAATACATAAAAAGTGCTGTGATGTTTAGCGTTCAACTCCTGTTATAGAAACAATATTAGGATCCAGAATGATCACAAAGTTCAAGAAGAACTCCAAACTATTAGATAGGGATATAGGCAGGCAGAGAGCGATGCAATACCTTTGCTAGATACTGGTTATATTCCATGTTTCTCTGCTTTTCGTTTATAGCCTTCATCTCATCGTAAGGCCTTTGTGTTAAAGGAAGGCCTTGTTTATCCTCGGGGGTTGGCGGATGGTATCTCCTTGGTGAACGTTTCTAAAATAATTCATGAGATGGCTAATTATAGAGAAACGTATCACTACAACGTGTATGACCACAATAGTATAGGGACGTCTGTTTGATATATGTTCGTTAACTAAGTCACATTTAATAAATCCATAGCATGTTTTAACCGTGTCCTCTCCATATATCTGCCATTATCACTACATGGCTGATACCATGTTATAATCAATAGTTACGTTTCATCAGTGCTCTGGTTTGATCCACACAAAGAACAGTTATCAATAATCGGCAAAAAATGGTACTATTTCAAAAGTTGTGACGTCAAATTTCAATGTCTCAATCTAACACTATCAGTAATTCATCAAATAAATGAGTTATCAATATAAGTCACTGGTATGCAATCATGATCCGACTTTCCTCTAGAACTCATTCATCGTTCATACCTTTTCTTCTAAAAAACTCCTATATTCTTGATTTCGATCTTTTTCTTGTCGTCGTCGCAATTCATTTGACTTCTTATTATCAAGAGGTAAACCGAGTTCTGGACCTTTTCTGCTGTACTCATGCTGAGGCTCCCGTGAATAACTCTATTCAATATAAGCAGGAAGGAGACTTAATTCACTGACGGAAGGTACTCTGATAACTTGTCGTGTAAGACAGCATAGCATCTCACTTCATGTAACACCTCACAAACCAAAAAATACAGGTACCCCAAGTATAATTTTTCATGGGAATATCTTAGAAACCAAAACTATAAAGTCCATTTCACTTCAAGGGAACATATCACTAGTCAAAAATATAAAGGTACCACAAGTCTCTTTCACCTCAAGACAACTTTTTCACAAGTCAAACTAAAACATGCATAAATACCAAAATCATGCCGTTCCATATTTGTACATAAAATGCGGTATCTGACATTTGTAACCCTTGTTTTAATTAAACAACATCTGTTTAAAGATTGATATAGTTTCGCATTTTACAACCGAATTCAAATCAACATTTGAAAAAAAAGCCATTCTATTGCAGATTTATATCAACTTGAATTCAACCTTTATTCCATCTGAAACTTTATGCATTTTATTTTATGTAACAAATGAGTACAGTATTGCCCTAAACTTATTGTCGGTTTTAGTGTACAAGCTTTGATATTACTTAACTAAATATCACGTACATATTCCCAATAGAACAACACGGTTGATAATCTATCAACGAGAGAGTTAAACAGTTCGCCTCTTTGATTACCGTATTCAATATCTCTGTAACATTCTGTCCACATTCAACAAATCTCACAAAACTGAGAGAATTGAAAATAAAATATGAAAATGTATTGCTTTAGATTCAACATTCTAAGAATTGCAGTCTCTGCGGTTTGTAATTCTAAGAGGAAGGTAAATCAGGCCCTTATAAATTGAAACGTTGGTAATATCAAATAAAATATTTTCTATATTCTTAGGACCATTAGACCAAAAAACCAACTTCTATTGGGCCCTTTTACTAATAAATATATATGTTTCTTAAACACAATTGACAGTCTACATCAGTAGCAGTCCACATCAATCCTAGAACTGTGTATTGTATTACAGCTACGATATCATTTAAACTACTATGCATGCAGTCATCGTCAATCTACTGGGGAATACACTTGTTTCATCATTACTTAATAAATTACCAGTTCATAATAGACAAGCATAGAATACATGAGATAAGACAAACCATTGTTCAAATAGGACAACCAAATCTTCATCCACTAAATTCCTTAAGTATCTTAACTTGAAATTGAAGACAATGCTTTTTGCCAAGTTTTCTGTTTAAATGTAAATTAAACGTCTGTGTCAAATAGTTTACCGTCACTTTGTAGTAGTATTTAACGAATTCGTAGCAATCCTCATAATTAGCTATTATTTCTACGTAAATGATTTGATTATATGATATTCAGGAAAATACCATATTATGAAATGTTAAATGGTTACTTTTTTCAATCTAATTCTATCAATACGTCAGGTATTCATGTTTTTTATTTAAGTATAGTAGACAATAATAATTCTGATCTAATTTTCGTCTACAAGCTTACCCATACCTTTTCTTCTAAATATTTCCTACATTCCAGATTGCGAACTATTTCTTGCCGTCGACGCAATTCATTTGACATCTCATTATCGAGGGGTAAACCGAGTTCTGGGACTTTTCTGTTGAACTCTTCCGTAGGTTCCCGTGAATTACTCTATTTAATACAAGCAGCGAGGAAATATAATTCACTGACGGAAGGTGCTAAGGTCTATAAATGGAAACAGGTTGATTAACTGCATTAACTTCAACTGAAGTACTCCTACTACTGAACACTGCTTGATTAACTGAATTAACTTCAACTGAAGTACTCCTACTACTGAGCACAGCTTGATTGACTGAATTAACTTCAACTGAAGTTCTCCTACTACTGAACTCTGCTTGATTAACTGAATTAACTTCAACCGAAGTACTCCTACTACTGAACACTGCTTGATTAACTGAATTACTCCTACTACTGAACACTGCTTGATTAACTGAATTAACTTCAACAAAAGTACTCCTACTACTGATCACTGCTTGATTAACTGAATTACTCCTACTACTGAACACAGCTTGATTAACTGAATTAACTTCAACTGAACTACTCCTACTACTGAACACTGCTTGATTAACTGAATTAACTTCAACTGAAGTACTCCTACTACTGAACACTGCTTGATTAACTGAATTAACTTCAACTGAAGTACTCCTACTACTGAACACTGCTTGATTAACTGAATTAACTTCAACTGAAGTACTCCTACTACTGAACACTGCTTGATTAACTGAATTAACTTCAACTGAAGTACTCCTACTACTGAACACTGCTTGATTAACTGAATTAACTTCAACTGAAGTACTCCTACTACTGAACACTGCTTGATTAACTGAATTAACTTCAACTGAAGTACTCCTACTACTGAACACTGCTTGATTAACTGAATTAACTTCAACTGAAGTACTCCTACTACTGAACACTGCTTGATTAACTGAATTAACTTCAACTGAAGTACTCCTACTACTGAACACTGCTTGATTAACTGAATTAACTTCAACTGAAGTACTCCTACTACTGAACACTGCTTGATTAACTGAATTAACTTCAACTGAAGTACTCCTACTACTGAACACTGCTTGATTAACTGAATTAACTTCAACTGAAGTACTCCTACTACTGAACACTGCTTGATTAACTGAATTAACTTCAACTGAAGTACTCCTACTACTGAACACTGCTTGATTAACTGAATTAACTTCAACTGAAGTACTCCTACTACTGAACACTGCTTGATTAACTGAATTAACTTCAACTGAAGTACTCCTACTACTGAACACTGCTTGATTAACTGAATTAACTTCAACTGAAGTACTCCTACTACTGAACACTGCTTGATTAACTGAATTAACTTCAACTGAAGTACTCCTACTACTGAACACTGCTTGATTAACTGAATTAACTTCAACTGAAGTACTCCTACTACTGAACACTGCTTGATTAACTGAATTAACTTCAACTGAAGTACTCCTACTACTGAACACTGCTTGATTAACTGAATTAACTTCAACTGAAGTACTCCTACTACTGAACACTGCTTGATTAACTGAATTAACTTCAACTGAAGTACTCCTACTACTGAACACTGCTTGATTAACTGAATTAACTTCAACTGAAGTACTCCTACTACTGAACACTGCTTGATTAACTGAATTAACTTCAACTGAAGTACTCCTACTACTGAACACTGCTTGATTAACTGAATTAACTTCAACTGAAGTACTCCTACTACTGAACACTGCTTGATTAACTGAATTAACTTCAACTGAAGTACTCCTACTACTGAACACTGCTTGATTAACTGAATTAACTTCAACTGAAGTACTCCTACTACTGAACACTGCTTGATTAACTGAATTAACTTCAACTGAAGTACTCCTACTACTGAACACTGCTTGATTAACTGAATTAACTTCAACTGAAGTACTCCTACTACTGAACACTGCTTGATTAACTGAATTAACTTCAACTGAAGTACTCCTACTACTGAACACTGCTTGATTAACTGAATTAACTTCAACTGAAGTACTCCTACTACTGAACACTGCTTGATTAACTGAATTAACTTCAACTGAAGTACTCCTACTACTGAACACTGCTTGATTAACTGAATTAACTTCAACTGAAGTACTCCTACTACTGAACACTGCTTGATTAACTGAATTAACTTCAACTGAAGTACTCCTACTACTGAACACTGCTTGATTAACTGAATTAACTTCAACTGAAGTACTCCTACTACTGAACACTGCTTGATTAACTGAATTAACTTCAACTGAAGTACTCCTACTACTGAACACTGCTTGATTAACTGAATTAACTTCAACTGAAGTACTCCTACTACTGAACACTGCTTGATTAACTGAATTAACTTCAACTGAAGTACTCCTACTACTGAACACTGCTTGATTAACTGAATTAACTTCAACTGAAGTACTCCTACTACTGAACACTGCTTGATTAACTGAATTAACTTCAACTGAAGTACTCCTACTACTGAACACTGCTTGATTAACTGAATTAACTTCAACTGAAGTACTCCTACTACTGAACACTGCTTGATTAACTGAATTAACTTCAACTGAAGTACTCCTACTACTGAACACTGCTTGATTAACTGAATTAACTTCAACTGAAGTACTCCTACTACTGAACACTGCTTGATTAACTGAATTAACTTCAACTGAAGTACTCCTACTACTGAACACTGCTTGATTAACTGAATTAACTTCAACTGAAGTACTCCTACTACTGAACACTGCTTGATTAACTGAATTAACTTCAACTGAAGTACTCCTACTACTGAACACTGCTTGATTAACTGAATTAACTTCAACTGAAGTACTCCTACTACTGAACACTGCTTGATTAACTGAATTAACTTCAACTGAAGTACTCCTACTACTGAACACTGCTTGATTAACTGAATTAACTTCAACTGAAGTACTCCTACTACTGAACACTGCTTGATTAACTGTATTAACTTCAACTGAAGTACTCCTACTACTGAACACTGCTTGATTAACTGAATTAACTTCAACTGAAGTACTCCTACTACTGAACACTGCTTGATTAACTGTATTAACTTCAACTAAAGTACTCCTACTACTGAACACTGCTTGATAAACTGTATTAACTTCAACTGAAGTACTCCTACTACCGAACACTGCTTGATTGACTGAATTAACTTCAAATGAAGTACTCCTACTACTAAACACTGCTTGATCAACTGAAGTACTCCTACTACTGAACACTGCTTGATTAACTGTATTAACTTCAACTAAAGTACTCCTACTACTGAACACTGCTTGATAAACTGTATTAACTTCAACTGAAGTACTCCTACTACCGAACACTGCTTGATTGACTGAATTAACTTCAAATGAAGTACTCCTACTACTAAACACTGCTTGATTAACTGAAGTACTCCTACTACTGAACACTGCTTGATTAACTGTATTAACTTCAACTAAAGTACTCCTACTACTGAACACTGCTTGATAAACTGTATTAACTTCAACTGAAGTACTCCTACTACCGAACACTGCTTGATTGACTGAATTAACTTCAAATGAAGTACTCCTACTACTAAACACTGCTTGATTAACTGAAGTACTCCTACTACTGAACACTGCTTGATTAACTGTATTAACTTCAACTAAAGTACTCCTACTACTGAACACTGCTTGATTAACTGAATTAACCTCAACTGAAGTACTCCTACTACTGAACACTGCTTGATTACCTGTATTAACTTCAACTGAAGTACTCCTACTACTGAACACTGCTTGATAAACTGAATTAACTTCAACTGAAGTACTCCTACTACCGAACACTGCTTGATTAACTGAAGTACTCCTACTACTGAACACTGCTTGATTAACGTATTAACTTCAACTAAAGTACTCCTACTACTGAACACTGCTTGATAAACTGAATTAACTTCATTGTAACATTCTGCCAACATTCAACAACCTTACCGACCGCTTACAGACAAGATGTTTATAAGCAAGCAACTATATAGTTATACATCTAACATTCTAATGAATGCTGCCTCTTTACGTTGTCATTTTAAGGAAAATTAGAATCAGATCCTGATAAATTTAGATGTCAAAGATTATGTTAAAATTAAATACTACGTTCTAAGGAACAAAAACAGATTTCCACTTTGGTAAATAAATAGGTATGTTTTCTAGATATAATTTACAGCCTATACCAGTAAAAGACACACTACACTCCTAGAACTATAAACTATGAATAACTACGATATAATTAAACTACTATCCATGCCGTCATCGTCAATCTACTGGAAAAGCACCCGTCTTTTATAATGACTACATGAGTGGCCAGTCGGTACACATTACAAACTACACAAACACAGAATACATTGAGATAAGACAAACCATTGTTCAAATCTTAATTGAATCTTCATTAACTAAAACCCTTAACTAAGGAAAATGATGTAGAACTTTTACAAGTTTTAAGATGAAAAGTGATATGGTATGAAAACAATATGTGAACAATGATTTGCACAAAAATACAGTGATTACAAATTTCACTGTAGTTCATGACTATATACATAAAATCAATTTATTCTATGTGATTACATTCTCAACACTCCAGGAGTTACGCTCACTTTCGCTCTCTGCACCCCTGGAATATGTCATGGCAAAATCGAAGGTTCAGTGTCCGCCACCTTGTAGGTGAGGCAAGTAGGCTTGATTCTGTGATGTACATATAAAGAATCCCTCGTTTGCAAAACGTTAAAATTGACTGACTTTGAAGTCGGGTGTCGACCTTCATTTTCAAAGGACAGTCATCAACCTAGCGATTTGTCTTCAAAGGACATTTATAAACCTAGCGATTTGTCATGGTTATTTTTACCTGAGACCAATCAAATAGCTAACCGCATGTCTTCAAATTTGCTATGATATATTCCTGGGGTACAGAGAGCGTGAACCCCTGAGTATCGAGGATGATGTAATCGTATCACACACATTATAATTATTTTTATGATAAATTACTTTGCATCACAGTTGATATTGTAATCCTTTTACACTTCTTGTGTATATTTGTAATAGATCAGTAACTATACAAAGTGTATTTGACTTGTGTATTTTATAGGTTAAGGAAAATCTCATGTCTGACGGCTCGAGGCCACTAAATTTTGTCCGTGGGCAAGTATTTTTTTGTCTGACCACTGCAAAGTAATATAAGGTTTGACTTGAATACAGTATTTGCATAATGATTATCCTGATATAAGATGACCGACGTCAACCAAACAGCAGAAGAACTGGAAAAAGGTAGAATTCTGATAACAGATGTAAAATATTTTTTACTAAAATCAATCCAAATTTTTAACAAAATGGGCTTGATTCCCTTGGCATGTACATCAACTTTATCTTGTCAATATCAAAATGAAGTAAAATTAATTGCAGCGTACCCTCAAGAAATCGTAAATACATGGGTCTTCAATTACACCACTGGGCCTGTTTGATACCAAGTTTTAAACAGACTAGTGCTAACACATTTACTGCAATGAAAACTTGTTACTATTCTTTAATGAATATTTTTTCAGATTTCAATATAAACTGTGATGCATTTTTTTTTTATTATGGCCATAAAACAATTCAAATTTTGATAACTTCAAATATTGCGTTATCCATTATCTCTTCCGAAGTTATTCATCCAAATTGATACATGATAACGAGATCTAGCCATAAAAACAACCTTGGAATGAAAACTTCTAGAATGATATCTGGTACCACAAATGATATGAAATGACAAAATATTTTCCTACTATATTTAAGCTTGAAAAATCGCTATTCCTCAAAATCGTTACAAATTTGACTAATACCATGTTCTACTCTAAGATTTATTAGTAAAAATGTTAAAATGTACTTGTTATACTACAATTGTTTGTAAACATTAAAACACACAAACGCTGTCTGTTAGTATGTACTGATTAACGGCACATGCAATAACACAAATCGATATGTTAGGTATTGTATTTCTGTAGCAAACAGACCTTTCACACAAAATACATCAGCTAGTACGAGAATAAACCGTGTAATTCTGGCTTTGTATCTTAATTCTTTTATCAAATTTCAAAAACAATTTAACAACTTTGTAAGGAGTTACAGAAAATATCGTCTCATAATTAATATAAAATTCATTGTAATTCAATATGGCACTGAAAGTGTGTCACAAACAATATTTCTACATACACAAAAATAATACTGCCTGACCACAATAGTTTCTATTTGTTGTAATTTTGGATTGATATTTGGGTAGTTAGCATATACAAAAACAATACTGAATATGCAAAATATTTTATGCAATTTTCTGCCTTTGTTTGGAGTAAGTAATATTTTTTTCTATGCTTTAAAATATTTGATTGACACACTGTCGGTCCCATTATCATAGTTTAAAAAAATATCTCAAAATTCAAATTCACCTGTAACATCTCAGCAGGAGTTATCCTTCTTATCTCAGTTGAAATGTTACAAATTACAGCACTTATTTCACTTTTGTCAGCCTGACTTTAAATTGACTAATTCACTAACAGATTTGAAATTGTTTTCTAACGTAGCAATTAGAGAAAATATCTTTTTTAAAGAGTTTTTTTCCCTTGTATTCAGACATTCATTGTTTAAGGAAATCCAACCAAACTGCAATCCTGACACACATTTGATGTAAGCTAGCAACAGATAAGCAGCTATGGAGGTGATGTCATGAAACCTTATGACAAAAATGGACAAATCATTTTCATAGTAGCGATATGATATTGCTCAACGTTCTTACTTATTTTATACAGATCAACACTTATTAGTTCATTAGCCGGATATTTTGTAACAAAATAAGATCAGTTACTTTTAGAGAAAAAAAGTCTATTTTTCTTAAGAATTTAGAATTTTGTTAATTTTTTTTTCCTTTAATCAAAGAAACTTATTTTACATTATCAAAATATTTGTGAACTCATTAAAAAAATCAAAAATGTTTTCTATAAAAATTACAAATAAGCCATCCTTGCAATTGAGATTAAAAATGAATTGAAATGTTCATACTTTATTTTGAAGTTTATGATGATTGTAAAAGATCACATGATATTATATAAATCACAGCATGAATGGATATATGTTGTTTATAGCCAAAGCAGTCAGTCACTCCAGATAAACTCCTGGGGGTGGGGCCACACTCCAAGGACAGGGGCAAATGTACCTTTGTCTTCAATTGATTATATTCTTTGTTTCGCTGTTGGACCATCACTCGTCGGCGATCCTGTTCATGTTGTACATCACCAAATATGCCACCCGACAGCCCGCCCGAGAGCCTACTTAGGGTTAACTCTGAGTTCGGATTCCTACTCGTATATACCGGCTCTCCATTCTACCACACACACACATCAAAAACATAGACTGTACTGAAAATTGTGCTTAACCATTTCAAAATATATTTATACAGTGAAACCTTATTAGGTTGCTGTTTTTGTAACCCTTTTGTTTTTAAGTTATAAAACTGGAATGAAAAAAATCCAGATTATTTAAAACTTTGTTTTATTCTTGGTAGTTAACAGATTCCCACAAGTAAGAGTTGGAAAAAATGTACGGATTTTTTTTGATTATATTATTTTAAAAAAACGTGAAAAATGAAGTTTCCCTGACTTTGTAAACTAAAATAAAATAACAACAAAAATACGTATACACATTACAACGACACAATATAAACATTTACTTAAAAAAACATCAATGACTCAATGTAAAGGATTTTACCACAATGCTTTTGGCCTGATGTTTTCCTTTCACTTTAGATCTATTCAATTGAAACATTTGATCAAAAACAAAATCCACGAAAATCCTTTCTTTTTCATCTTTTAGTTTTTGTTTTTATTTTATTTTCATTTATTTATTCATTCACTTTTGCCAAAAACATGAGAACTACTGTGAATTCTGACATCACAGTAACAGTATTCTGTCTACTGTACACAAAGTAACAGACATCACAGTCACAGTATTCTGTCTACTGTACACAAAGTAACAGACATCACAGTCACAGTATTCTGTCTACTGTATGTACACACAGTGACATCACAGTCACAGTATTCTGTCTACTGTACACAAAGTAACAGACATCACAGTCACAGTATTCTGTCTACTGTACACAAAGTAACAGACATCACAGTCACATAAAGCAATAGAGACAAAAAATAAATACAAGGCATGCAATTATCTGAAAAGGTCAAAAATAATATGTCACAGGAAAAAAGAAATTTACTTATTTTAAGAATTTTAAAATTAAGTACAAATACTGGAATGTCACTGATTAGTTCTATGAACTTTATGACATTTAAAACAATAAAACACTGAAAAACTAAAATTATAGTGACTTCTTCACAAATCAGCTTCATTATCAAAAGACAAACACACAGCATACATCATTCAGTTTTTGACAGAAGGATTGAGGAAATTGAAATATGTGATGACAGTAGAAATTGTAATACAGGTTTATAAGAAAGATATTATAGATTTTTTGTCACGTGAACTGCAAGCGAATTTTTGTACGTGAGAGTTTATGGTAGATTAATATAGTTGTGTGTGTTCAATACCTACTGTAATTATGGAGTAATAATACCTGCTGTAATTATTAGTTATAATGCCTACTGTAATTATTAGTTATAATGCCTACTGTAGTTACTAAGTAATAAAACCTGCTGTAATTAGTTATAACACCTAAGAAGATCACATGATCACCTTTCCATTATAATCTTGATGTGTTTAATATTAAGGGAATGTGGCTGTCATTTTACACCCCATATTTGAACATCCTATATGTGAAATAATCTACATTTTTTTTTATTTCTGTCTATCTGTCATTGGTCCCAGTAAGTATACTATTGATACTGATAAAATTACCAGGGTGTGTTTGACAAGTATTTGTCATGTGACTTGATGTAGCATGTTACTATGACTACCATGTAGTAATACCTGTGACAGGAAGGACTGGTACTGGTCACGAAGTTCAGACTCTAGTTGTTTCCGGTGCTGTTGATGGCTGTCCGAGCTAGCGTATTTGTCGAACTTCGGTTGGACCGCTGGTTGCCTCCTCAAATTATCTATCTGTTCTCTCTTGCTTTGAGCCTTCACTTCTTTCTAAGGACCAAATATATATATATCTTACTAAAAGCATTTAAAGAACAATACAATGATACAGTAAATGTTATTAAACGTATACAATATCAAACTGTACTCTGCCTAACCTGTTTACATCACTTTGAAAGTATCGAGGCCTCCGTCAGCTACTGGTTCTCTAATTTCAAACCCTACATAGTCTTCTTGCACAGAGAGAAAATTTTATGCAAGGAACTTATGATTAACAGTATGAAATTCCATAGAAAATATCAAAATCAAAAGTACAAGAGGCCAATAGGGCCTGTATTGCTCAACTGTATCTTTTATTACCTGAACTAGAAGAGATTTCGAACTGCTTCGGCTAACTTAAGCCATTATGGCCATTTCAGACATCTTATTTGACCCACAGAATAAAACAAGAGATCGAAATGGTATAGCAACGAAAGAAACATTTATGCAACATTAGATTAAATTTCATCTGGTCAATTCAAATTATCACCGTAGTCAAAATATGGCTCAGCCGATCAGAAATTTTCAAATCAACCCGTAAAATAACAGCACCTAATCTGGACATTATTCAGATAAACATAGCTAATATAATATTAGCTATGTTTATCTCAATAATATAAGTTGATCATATTATATTCGAAGATGAGAAGTTGAAAAGTCTCAGTCAATTAGACAGCAAGTGGCCATCTTTGATTGTGAATTCATTCCAAATAACAACATCTGACAGAAACATCACATTTGCGTAAAGAAATGTTTATATTGTCTATGGTAGAATTGAGTATTAAGAAACCTTAGGCTTTTGTGGACACCCTTTGCTAATACAAAATTGTGCTCATTGACATTTCTGGCCAAATTTGGTTAAAATCCCTTCAGTTGTACACAAGATTGTTTCTTTTAAACATTAACCTCCCTTACCCCTGATTGGACCCCACATATGAAAGGGGAGCCAACTCTGTGTTTAATACTGCAATGTCATTAGTCCCCTTGGACTAGTGATAACTTAGACCAAATCCTCTATTCAGTCCTACACTTTTGTCACCAAGGAACCACATCATTTGTTTAGACAACTTTCAGTGTCTGCCCTCAGGGTGACCACAATCTTTGTATATACGATGCTGAATATCATTTGCCCAGTTATGCTTCAGATCAAATTTAATCAAAATCCCTTCACATGTACTAGGGGAGGGGTCTTTTAAAGATATCCTTCTGTTTCAACTATTGGGCCCATCTTTCCAAATTTCGTACATTTTTTATGTGTATTGGCTAGCCTATGATGAATTTTAAACCATTTTCCTACCTAAATCTAATCAGGCTACAGAGGATTGGTCTCTGATATTATTCATATGTACTTATATAGCACAGACCACACAACACTAGATCTAAATTATACTCTGACCTCAGAACTCCCTTGAACTGACACGCCACAGTTAAACAAGTGTTAGTGTACCCTAGGAACAGGAATGTAGTGTTAGTGTACCCTAGGAACAGGAATGTATCAGGAAAATATCATTCTGAATTGTTGCGTTTGGAAGCAATCTTACAGCTACTTGAAGGTAAATTAGCCTCATGCAGTATAACATATATGTACTTCATATTTACTCATGGAAAGTTGCACAAATCAATATAAAAGCAACATCATCATAAGTCTCCTATTCCGTCTTTGCATATTGCAGAGTTATCTTCTCTTGTGAGCAGGTATTTATTGTTACGTCATTGGTTTGTGAGAGTAACGTCATCAATTTTTGAGAAAATAACGCAATTTTCTCACACAAACCAATGACATAACAATCAATACCTGCTCACAAAAGAAGATAACTCTGCAATACGCAAAGATGGAATAAGTAAGAAGTCACCAATTTTTCTTCTTTTTTAGAAAAATTGAAAATCCTTATTATCTTAAATTTGATGAGTCATTTTTACTGAAATTGCACTGGTTTAATTGTAGAATATGCACTATCAAAACTCAAATTATGATTTTGATCATTATGTTAATTATTTATCGATTTAATTTTCGTGTTTGATCAATAATTCTAGACTGAAATAGAAACTGGACTTACCTGGCTAAGAAACTCATTGTATTCTCTATTCCTTTCCCCTCTGCGATTTTCCTCAAAGGGGTTTTTGCGGTAAGATTCAAGATGTATATCCGGTATATTTTCCTATGAAGCAATGAAGAAGGTCAAAGGTCACAATAATTATTTTGTAAAAGATAGAAACTCAGGTACAATAACTTCCTTACATTATCAGCACTTAAACGCTACTGGATGTGTCGGCACCAAATGACCAGGGAAAACATTGCTTGGTGTCATAAATACAAAAAGTCAAATTAAATATCTCAATAAAAGAACTCATTTTGGAAAGAAAAAAAAATATAAAAACTGCAGTTTTACTGTACACTGGAAGATATGGATAATCGTTCTTGTTGCTTTAGCAACAAATATTGCAAGAAGTCAGCACGCTTTCATAATTTCCATGTTGATCATTAACACGAAAAAAAGAAAAGAATCAGGATACAAGATCTACAGATAAGTAACATAACAATATTTTCTAATATAGTGTTTTTTAAATTCCTGTGAAATAATGATATATAAATGTAAAGCCAAAACAATCTGACCTCTGCCTTTATTGCAATCCTTTGTATCCAAACCTAACTAATGAGGATGAATGATCGATCTTATAACTAACTATACCACTCAAAAACACATTCTTGGAAAGGAATCTGTAAAACATAAATCTTATTTGTCATTCACAGATTTGTTTCTGGTGACTTCCATCATATTCAATCTAGTAGGTGATAACTCATTTACACATCTCTACAATGGCTTGATACTGCTCTTCAGTACGTTAATGGTATCAGTCTAGTAGGTATCGAATTAAACCATGCAACTATATCTGTGTAAGCATCCTGTGGCATCTATTATAGAATGATACTGTATATTGTTAAGTCTAACTGCCTGGCTAACATCTATTATACAATGATACTGCATATTGTTAAGTCTAACTGCCTGGCTAACATCTATTATACAATGATACTGCATATTGTTAAGTCTAACTGCCTGGCTAACATCTATTATACAATGATACTGCATATTGTTAAGTCTAACTGCCTGGCTAACATCTATTATACAATGATACTGCATATTGTTAAGTCTAACTGCCTGGCTAACATCTATTATACAATGATACTGCATATTGTTAAGTCTAACTGCCCGGCTAACATCTATTATACAATGATAATGCATATTGTTAAGTCTAACTGCCCGGCTAACATATATTATACAATGATACTGCATATTGTTAAGTCTAACTGCCTGGCTAACATCTATTATACAATGATACTGCATTTTGTAAAGTCTAAATGCCTGGCTAACATCTATTATACAATGAAACTGCATTTTGTAAAGTCTAACTGCCCGGCTAACATCTATTATACAATGATGCTGCATTTTGTTAAGTCTAACTGCCCGGCTAACATCTAATATACAATGATACTGCATTTTGTAAAGCCTAAATGCCTGGCTAACATCTATTATACAATGAAACTGCATTTTGTTAAGTCTAACTGCCCGGCTAACATCTAATATACAATGATACTGCATTTTGTAAAGTCTAACTGCCCGGCTAACATCTATTATGCAATGATACTGCATATTATTAAGTCTAAATGCCTGGCTAACATCTATTATATAATGATACTGCATATTATTAAGTCTAAATGCCTGGCTAACATCTATTATACAATGATACTGCATATTATTAAGTCTAAATGCCTGGCTAACATCTATTATACAATGATACTGCATTTTGTTCCGGCTAACTGCCCGGCTAACATCTATTATACAATGATACTGCATATTATTAAGTCTAACTGCC
>NW_018408869.1:34690-92036 GCF_002113885.1 Mizuhopecten yessoensis
ATACAATGATACTGCATATTGTTAAGTCTAACTGCCCGGCTAACATCTATCATACAATGATACTGCATATTGGTAAGTCTAACTGCCTGGCTAACATCTTTTGAAAGCAATACTACTGTGACACCTGTCTAAACAGAACACCACAGTAAACCTGTCTAAACCAAACACCACAGTTAAACCTGTCAAAACAGAAAACCACGTTTTATTATGGCTGATTTGGCC
This sequence comes from Mizuhopecten yessoensis, assembly GCF_002113885.1. Classification (NCBI taxonomy): domain Eukaryota; kingdom Metazoa; phylum Mollusca; class Bivalvia; order Pectinida; family Pectinidae; genus Mizuhopecten; species Mizuhopecten yessoensis. The sequence continues at coordinate 34,913 of NW_018408869.1, forward strand.
ATCAGACTGCAAACTGTTTAAACAGCAAATGTCAAGATTTAGCACATTTTTATCAGCTCCAAATAACAAAATGAAAGGTATAGTATGCCAGTCTGAATTTCACGTCTCTATTATCATTTTCATATATAAAAGGAATAAATAGAAATTTTATCTGAAGTGTAAAATTGGCATTTTCCGTCTACTGTAATATGGGGAATAACAAAACCTGCATCAAAGTTACTTGTTATAAAGAAGTCTGGGTCTGGTTTAGACAGGTTTTGGTTTACACAGGGTTTAGACAGGTTATGTCCTACATGTACATTGTCAGAATAAATTTGTGTATCTGTGTATGTCTTGGTACCTCTCAGATGTGTTATCTCCCTTGACACACTACATGTATACCTCTCATATTTGTTATCTCCCTTGACAACACTACATGTATACCTCTCATATTTGTTATCTCCCTTGACTCACTACATGTATACCTCTCAGATGTGTTATCTCCCTTGACACACTACATGTATATCTCTCAAATGTGTTATCTCCCTTGACACACTACATGTATACCTCTCAGATGTGTTCTCTTCCTTGACACGTTACATGTATACCTCACAGATGTGTTATCTCCCTTGACAACACTACATGTATACCTCTCAGATGTGATATCTCCCTTGACAACACTACATGTATACCTCTCATATGGGTTATCTCCCTTGACACGCTACATGTATCCCTCTCAGATGTGTTATCTCCCTTGACAACACTACATGTATACGTCTCAGATGTGTTATCTCCCTTGACAACACTGCATGTATACCTCTCAGATGTGTTATCTCCCTTGACATCACTACATGTATACCTCTCATATGTGTTATCTCCCTTGACAACACTACATGTATACCTCTCATATGTGTTATCTCCCTTGACACGCTACATGTATACCTCTCAGATGTGTTATCTCCCTTGACAACACTACATGTATACCATCAACTTCAAATAATGTATCTAAAATCAAGTTGAATAAATCTTACTAAATTTGCAATATACAAATTTTAATTAAATTCCTTATATGATTTAATAGGATATAAGTTGACACAGACATGGCTTCCTCTGTATCTACATCAATATGATGTGAAATAGGTAAGATCATTTAAGAACTGTGCGATTGTATGATACTTCATCAAAGTATAATCAGATGTTGTGCTGTCCAGACAGATCACAGTCAAACAACAGTAATCTGTACAGCTATGTTTGTGTAAAACTGTATCAACCATATCTACACTCTGTCAACAATTTTAGTGAATATATTAGCCAGATTAAATCTGCTGAAATAAATAAAAACACATAAAATCATTAAAAGCAAAAGAGAAGTGAGGTATTCTAACTCTAAGTAATACAAATGAAAGCATTAATGACTAAAATTACTACATTAAATTAAAGAAACATATTTAGAACTAGGATGTCTAGTATGTAAGGTAATACTGACTAGCAATTGATTAACATTGATCAGAGGTGTAAATATCCATTTGCCCCATAAAGGTAAATGTTCTGATTTCATAATATTATCTACAAAACAGGGTTGGAATTTCACTAGGCTCAGACTCCTTGAGCTAGTAGATTTTATGTCTGGCCAAATGAGAAATGAAAAAAAATCTATAGTTATTATGGAAATATTAAAAGTCGGGCTAGTAGAATTACACCAATGACGATTTCGATATTAAATAAGATTTTTTTTAAAAAGCTAGTCACTAGCAGAATATGTATATCATTCATCAGTATAAGTCTACCAGCATCTTATCACACCAGACAATAAACTGTTTATAAGTCTACCAGCATCTTATCACACCAGACAATAAACTGTTTATAAGTCTACCAGCATCTTATCACACCAGACAATAAACTGTTTATAAGTCTACCAGCATCTTATCACACCAGACAATAAACTGTTTATAAGTCTACCAGCATCTTATCACACCAGACAATAAACTGTTTATAAGTCTACCAGCATCTTATCACACCAGACAATAAACTGTTTATAAGTCTACCAGCATCTTATCACACCAGACAATAAACTGTTTATAAGTCTACCAGCATCTTATCACACCAGACAATAAACTGTTTATAAGTCTACCAGCATCTTATCACACCAGACAATAAACTGTTTATAAGTCTACCAGCATCTTATCACACCAGACAATAAACTGTTTATAAGTCTACCAGCATCTTATCACACCAGACAATAAACTGTTTATAAGTCTACCAGCATCTTATCACACCAGACAATAAACTGTTTATAAGTCTACCAGCATCTTATCACACCAGACAATAAACTGTTTATAAGTCTACCAGCATCTTATCACACCAGACAATAAACTGTTTATAAGTCTACCAGCATCTTATCACACCAGACAATAAACTGTTTATAAGTCTACCAGCATCTTATCACACCAGACAATAAACTGTTTATAAGTCTACCAGCATCTTATCACACCAGACAATAAACTGTTTATAAGTCTACCAGCATCTTATCACACCAGACAATAAACTGTTTATAAGTCTACCAGCATCTTATCACACCAGACAATAAACTGTTTATAAGTCTACCAGCATCTTATCACACCAGACAATAAACTGTTTATAAGTCTACCAGCATCTTATCACACCAGACAATAAACTGTTTATAAGTCTACCAGCATCTTATCACACCAGACAATAAACTGTTTATAAGTCTACCAGCATCTTATCACACCAGACAATAAACTGTTTATAAGTCTACCAGCATCTTATCACACCAGACAATAAACTGTTTATAAGTCTACCAGCATCTTATCACACCAGACAATAAACTGTTTATAAGTCTACCAGCATCTTATCACACCAGACAATAAACTGTTTATAAGTCTACCAGCATCTTATCACACCAGACAATAAACTGTTTATAAGTCTACCAGCATCTTATCACACCAGACAATAAACTGTTTATAAGTCTACCAGCATCTTATCACACCAGACAATAAACTGTTTATAAGTCTACCAGCATCTTATCACACCAGACAATAAACTGTTTATAAGTCTACCAGCATCTTATCACACCAGACAATAAACTGTTTATAAGTCTACCAGCATCTTATCACACCAGACAATAAACTGTTTATAAGTCTACCAGCATCTTATCACACCAGACAATAAACTGTTTATAAGTCTACCAGCATCTTATCACACCAGACAATAAACTGTTTATAAGTCTACCAGCATCTTATCACACCAGACAATAAACTGTTTATAAGTCTACCAGCATCTTATCACACCAGACAATAAACTGTTTATAAGTCTACCAGCATCTTATCACACCAGACAATAAACTGTTTATAAGTCTACCAGCATCTTATCACACCAGACAATAAACTGTTTATAAGTCTACCAGCATCTTATCACACCAGACAATAAACTGTTTATAAGTCTACCAGCATCTTATCACACCAGACAATAAACTGTTTATAAGTCTACCAGCATCTTATCACACCAGACAATAAACTGTTTATAAGTCTACCAGCATCTTATCACACCAGACAATAAACTGTTTATAAGTCTACCAGCATCTTATCACACCAGACAATAAACTGTTTATAAGTCTACCAGCATCTTATCACACCAGACAATAAACTGTTTATAAGTCTACCAGCATCTTATCACACCAGACAATAAACTGTTTATAAGTCTACCAGCATCTTATCACACCAGACAATAAACTGTTTATAAGTCTACCAGCATCTTATCACACCAGACAATAAACTGTTTATGAGTCTACCAGCATCTTATCACACCAGACAATAAACTGTTTATGAGTCTACCAGCATCTTATCACACCAGACAATAAACTGTTTATAAGTCTACCAGCATCTTATCACACCAGACAATAAACTGTTTATGAGTCTACCAGCATCTTATCACACCAGACAATACACTGTTTACACCTCTGCATCAACATAACGATGGTAAACATAAATGCAAGCTAACTACACAGAGGATGCTCAGCACCCAATGGTTAAGCTAAGGCCGATGTCAAGTCAAGCAAAGGTCAAACCAAGCTAATGTTAGGCACCAGCAAGTTCCCCACATCACACTAGGACATCAGTGAGACCAGCCAGTGAAAGGGTACCTGGGAGTCTTTGGGGGTCAGGGTCCTATTAGAATGTTGTGTGCTGGGCGTGCGAGTACTGGGAGTGGTCGCCGGAGACCGGACAGGGATTCCGCCGTTCCAGTAACTAGGAGTCTGTCGATCGTCACGCTAACCATGTATAGAATCAGTATGTTCCGTGTCAGTGATTTTAGTATTTAGTTACAGAGAAAGTTTATAATCAAGAAATATTTAGTGAAAAATTTATTTTTTCAAACATCATAATAACTCATTTAATTACACCATGTAAGCCATTTCATGTTTGATAAACTTCTTTTAAGTCATGACCAATTTAATGCATCTATATCAAGGCAGCTTACGAATAAAAAAAGAAACACAGAAACATTCTGTCAATTTTGTTTCAGCCTATAAAAGAAATGACCTCGTTTGCAAACAATCCACATTAATTTGTCAATGAACTTTTTATTTTTAGCGTAAGCTCTGGTCCTTGACATGCAGTGGTACCCTTGGTCCTTATTGACGTCGTCCTATACGATTGACTACTAGCTGAGTTAAAGCCTACATGATGATGGTACATATGTATTTTGAAGCTTCAGTGAGACATTCACAAAGTGATACTTGATGGAATGAAGACTACGTTAGAGACTTCGATAGGATTCGACCTGATTAGCAATCCTGTTCCTTCACAATAACAAACAAAAACCAGAAAATAAATCCAACATATAAGGAAAACACAGCATTGAGCACCCAAAATCATGATCAAACTTTAATCAAGCGAAATTCACTTTTTTTTTTTTTAAATTCATAGAAAAAGAAGACTTGTTTTAACTTGAAAATCAAAATTGCTCAACTTTGACCCTTTGTTCTCTATGAATATTATTATCTGTCATTACCTGAATCAATATCTACCCAGTATTTGATCTACAATGTTTTCTGATTGGTCCTGGGATGTCAAAAACGGCAAAGGAATAATCCTTCAAGTTGGACCTTGTTACCTAGACCCCTTACACAAAATAAATATTCTTGGAAAACTTTGAAGTCAAAATATGTTTTAGCAGATATAGATTGAGGTTCAAACAAATATAAAAAATGGTGATCTAACAAATTAAGAAGAAAGGTAAAACAGTCAGTGGTTTACTTTGATTTTTCTAGTTTAAAAATATGTGTAATAGTGGAAATTGTGGTCGATATATGTTACCAGAATCTCAAACTCATTCCAATTCCATTTTTTTTTTTTCATGAAGCTCGTTTTATAAATAATCTGTAATTGAGACAGTTCGACATCCTCTCTAGATCATTGAAATAACACTTATTATAACAGAAACCCACAAAAGGACAGCCATCACCAAGGTAACTCCTACAAACCGCAATTACTAAAATCTAAAACACACAGCCATCCCATAATTAATTAAAACCTTTAAACAGCAGTAAACATTCATAAGGTAGTTCATTAAAACCTAATTTTGTTTCCATCAGGAATAACTAATTAGGTCGAATATGACTGATGATTAAAGCTGACATTCTCCCGTCCCTATATCACATTCCCGTTAGCCCTCCTGGCAATGTCAGAGATGATCCCTCCTGACCTTGTATTCCCACCCAAGGACATTCTAGAATACTGAATATCCAGGTCGGTAAAAAGGTGGACAAGGCCATGTTTCACCAGAAACCCTTTTTATAATAATTTTTACAATGTTAAATAATAAAGATATGAAAATTTGGCATAAAAGAATAATATGAAACTTGCAAAACACATCTAAAATAATTATGTTAGGGTCAAAAAGCAGTAGATATATCTCACTCTCAAAGATCAAAATTATTTTGTTTTGTTTTTGATATATAGAAAAAACTATGCTCATAGACTTCAGGGGGAAAAAAGATATTTTCATAGACTTTTTTGAGTTTTTACAGTAAAACATGCTTACATCAACACATTTAAAGTACTTGGATATGACACTTTCAATCATCTATATTTACACCAGTTATAAGGAATGTTTTTAGTGGTCTGGCGTTGGTATAAACATGTTTTACTGTGCTTTACTGTGCCAGTGAAAACTCGTGAACAGTTCAGTGAAGTGATCATTGAGTAAAAGACTAAGGAAGAGAGTAGTGAACTTTTAACATCAGAAAATATAATTCACCACTGGCAAATTGTGTAACGTTCATCACTTTGATCTTTCTACTCGCCAAACCAGACAAGCATGCGTCCCTCATGGTGCAATACATGTATTTGGAATATACACATATACTAATTACCCTAAATGAGGATCTGCCTGTGGGGGTTCCATCCTGCCTGGGTGGTGGTCCTCGAGCCCAGTCTGGCCTATCAGGTGTGGCATGTCTCCTGGGGTGGGGCGGGGGGCGGTGACCATCTCTAGACTCTATTGAACTCTGTTGTTTCCCATTATATTCTGGATGGTACCCATGTTCTGTTCTTTGGGGGGTGGGGTGGCTCCTCTGCCTGGGAGGTGGAGAGCGTGATCCGGCAGGTGTGGCTTGATGATGTTCCGCATAGGAATTACTCATCTGAGTATGATGTAACTGAGGGGGTTTCCTTGGAGACTGCGGGGGTAACATTTGAGATGGATGTTGCTGTGGGGGGTACATTTGGGTATGTTGTGTTGGTGGGGGTAACATTTGGGAGTGTTGTGGTGGATGGGGTAACATTTTGTGGTGTTGTGGTGGTGGGGGTGAGGCAGTCTGTGGAGGAGGATGCTGAGGTGCGATGTTACGGGAAGAAGGTGAAGCATGTTGTTGAGGCGGGGGTATGGCATGCTGCTGTGGAGCAACATGATTGTACTGATTGGGTGCTTCTGGTAGTTGGCCCGTCCTATCTATGACCGAAATATTATTCTGGATTTTCTTAAACATTTGCTCCTGTGTTTGCTGTAAATGATTGAAATAAAATCACGCTGAAAACTAGAAACAAAAATACTACAACTGAATATGAGACAAAAGAAATATAACAAAGCAAATTTGCAAAAACGAAAACATGGCATTAACCAGTAAAATGTTCTAAAACATTGTTATGACCCTGACTGGTCACTATCTTCATTAACCTTGAACACAAGCCAATTAAAAGGCGACAGAAATTGGCCAAGAAGGTATGAGAAAATAAGGTTAAGAACAGCATGAAAACCAACAGGAATATATTCCAAATGGTAATTTTTTATCGATAACAGCACTTAAAATGATATATTATATGTAATTGTAAATGAAGAAATATATCATAAACCTCAATTAAGCTTCAAATTTATCATTTCATTTTCAAATGCTGTTGTTGATAACATCAGATATTTTCATTAGAAAAGGAATTCTGGGAAACATCAAATACTTGAAATTTGAAATATCCCGACTAATCAACAAATCTCTTTTTCTCCAATTGAAAATATATATCTGGTAGCTAAACAACAAATTTATGTTCTCAAACCTTACGGAGACTTTCAAGTTGATTCATTTCATAACTAGTTATTTAAAATTTCAAGCAGGTAAAAATCTACAAATCTGCTCTGATACAATTATTTTATCACAAAATAGAGTATTAGGTCTCTGTAAAGTTTTTAATTTTTACCACAGTTATTATTTTTGAGGAGCTAGAATAAAAACCATAAAGATATACCCACTCAACAGAGGAAAGAACAGAGACCTACACATACATCCTTAATGCTGCTTTGAATACATAAAAGTATGCCTTAATGAGAATGTTCATGAAATTTTCTTCACAAACAAGTTTATTTTTTGGACAGCCATTGAAGAAATATCAATTTACATCAATTGTTTTTTATCATTGTGGTCAGGACAAAGTAACATTAGCTGAATTCTAATGTCTCTGAAATTAAAATCACAACAGCTGTTGTCTGTGGCATGACTCTGCTTCACGTAAACTTGTATTCAAAGACATTCAGGGGCTTGTGGAAGTCTACAGTACTTGAAATGTAGAGACAGATGCTACTTTCTATTTCTCTATATAACTTTTACCTTCTGTAATTCTTGTCCATACTGTCGCTGTTTCTCCCTAGCCTGCCTTGTCCTCTCAGACTGGCTGACAATATCTAGACCATGAGGAGGTGTGGGCATCCTCCGAGGAGACGGGTTCTGTTCCTTCTGTTAGCAAAAGAAAAAGTCAATCTCAAATTGATGAACATTGTCAATGCCAATAACTTAATTCATAAATTATATATGTTACCAATAGAAAATATAAAGTTTCTGAACCATCTTAGAGTATAACTGTGTTGTTTTCTATCTATACTTATCTATAATATGTAACTGTAATAACAACACATGGAGCTAAGAGCTAACAATTCAGAAACAAGATTTTGTTATGGAATTTTTATGTTTAAAGTCATTTTCAATAAATTTAAACAAAAAGAATCAGTAAAATTAGAAACTAACAAAACATGCCTCGAGAAGAATACCTGGTCATAGAGAACGGTGAACAATAACATTTTGCTAATTAATATTCATTTTTTTTTTTAAATACATTATTTAAATTTCTTGATTAACTTTCTTAAATATTTTATATAAAATAAGTTGTTTTCATTCAAAGAACATAAAACATACAAATAAAGGCATTAAAAGAACTGTTAAAATTCAGCTTAAGCTTGAATTAGTAGTGTTTTACCTGGTGTGTGTCAGCACAATACCTGGTAGTAACAGTTACTGTTTACACTGACCGTTAACGTAAGTTTTATATGCAGTTACTAATATACATGCATGCATTAAATAATTATACATAACAGTACATGCTGAAATTGTCATCATTTATTTGGGAGTACATGGCATCATAAGGCATGCGTATAGCGAAACATAGTAGTCTGGAACTCTAAAAAATAACCTTGATCTTTTGTTTGTAATTTTATTTTATTTTTTCTCAAACAATAAAATGTCTTTGCAGATGCAAATTCACATCAGCATCCAGAAATTGATACGGAAATCTGGACTAGTTACATGTCAAGACATTATAGGGTTCAAATTAGCAATATTGCAAACCGAGGTGCCCAGACCATCAAACAAGGCCCTAAGTTCTGGAACCAAAGTGTCCTGACTAGCAATGTTCCAGACCACGATAGTGACATTACAGATACTAAAGTCGAATTCGTTTCATTTTGTTTCCCAGCTTTTGAGAGCATGAAAGAAATATTACCTTAAATTCTTGACACATTTTTTCACATAAACTAATTATAAGCACGAATCGATTTTCAGAAAGAAATCATCTAGATAGAACCGGTAAAATATCACCTACTATAATAACAGACTGAAAGAGGTTTACAGTAAAACCTGTCCAATTAATGTCCCCCGAGTATTCTTACATTCTGTCTAATCTGAAATAACACTATAATCTCATTTCCAACGGAAACTGACAGGTAAAACCGGTGTTCTTCGACAAGTTCACTGTTGACAGTAATGGATGAATACTTTCAAAAAAAGTTCCTACTCTCAAAAATTGGGAATCAATTTAAATGAAATATAACAACAAATCACATTTCACATACAAAATGAAAGACAATATTAGAATATTAGCTTTTAGTTCAAACATCTAAAACAAATACAAAACAATATATAAAGGTGTTTATATATACTCACCTTACTATTCATCAAAGTATTAGATGAAATAATGTTTTATTAAAACAGACGACAGAAAAAGAATAAGAACTTTATCAACTTTATTTGCAACTGAATATCAACATATTTCAATCTTCTTTAAATGTAAAAAAAGTATATCCTCTACCAGGTGTAGTGTATTAGACAAGAATTACTTACACCATCAGCAGATCATTAAATGACAGTTCTGAAAGGCTTTTCCTGTCACTTTTTTCCGAGATGTTGTGTAGCTCAAACTTAAGATGATCTATTCATCCCAATTATTTGCTCATGATCCCAACAATTTCAACATTAATATAGTGTGTAAACTAGATACAGTAAAAGACCAGTATCTATTTTCTCAGCATGTGATGAGCCAATTGTCTGCATCACCAGTTAGTTTATAATATAACCTCGGAAAAATTAGAAAAACGCTCAAAAACAAAATGGTTTACAGGCATTACCGTATCATACAAACTATAACCTAAGTTCTAGCAAGATAGCTGTAGCTCACAAACTCAGACAGTCTCAACTAAGCTATCACAGATACAAGGAGATAAGCAGCTTTACTTTGGACTACTTCTACATCAGAAAACCCAGTGTAGTCAGTGAAAGAAGGAAAGTTAAGTCAGCCTTTTCTACAAAATTTGGCATAGGAAAAGCTTTGGAAATTTTGGACAGTATAATAGGGAAGATATTTGACTTTTTAGGGGATAAGTAATTTATAAACTGCTACACTGGTCAATGAATACCTCGCGAAGAATCTCATTGTAATCTTTTTTGCGATCATCTTGCAGTTGTTGTCTTGCCTTTTCAGGATCAAAAATCTCGAGTGGTTTAACAGGAAGTGGTAAAACAGCGGGACCCAAAGGAGTGCTGGAGAATTCCTGTTGAGCCTTAGCTAACTGTAACTGTAATTTCTCCTTTTGTTGCTGATTCAGAGAAGAAAAAACAGTATTATATAGTGAAACATATAGAAATATGGACAAGATTTGTCTGAAAGTTTGGTATGACCTTTGAGATGATAGAGAGTGAAGGTTATAAGTAAATAACTGGCTATCCCTTTCCAGAAAAAAAACTCCTCTTCATCGGAGATCTTTGCTTTGTTAATTTAAAACATGTTCATGACAGACAAATAGACTTGATGAAAACAAAATCTGAAGTTTTTGTGAAACTAGGAGACAGCAATGATAGTAGGTTAAATTGATACACAGAACATGACAAATGAAAATATCACTCCCTTCTGACAGCACAGGTATATTTAAAGGGACAACTATCCATACAGAGATCAGCCAATAGCGACCAATACTGTATACACAGTTCGACAGATTCAACTGGAACTGATAACTATCCACAACTTCACACCACTTAGTACATACCGCAGTAAGTTTTGAAGTAATTGGAGCGAAGATTTTTTTCAATTAGAAATAATTTGATAACAAGTTAAATTGATGGAATTCAATATGTAAGATTCAATGTATTACAGGTAGATCATTTAACAGACAGTCACATAAACAATTATTAATGAAGAAAGGTGAGACACCTGTCAGGTAAATTGAAAAGTTAGAAAGTCACAGGTAGAAACCTGAACTGAACCCAAAGACACAACTATCCATGCACAGTAAAGGAACCAAAGAAGATTGGTGACATCTTAAAAATCCCCTTTTTATCTCTCAGTAAAATATGTATACTCAGCATGTGGTTTGACTTGATATCATATAACATATAATCTGGGAAAATACCATTTCAATTATAAGACAGTTGTTGGTAATTTATAAAGAAATTCCTCTTTTAAAATTTCTACATGTTGAAAATTCATGAATTTTCAAAAAGAAACGCTTTTATTTTTATACCAGAAAAGAAAACAGGGTAAAGTGAAAAATCAATGAAGAATATAATGCACCAGATACCAACATGCAATCCCAAAATAGAACTACTTAACCTTGACCTTTACTTAACCTTGACCTTTATCTAATGAAGCCTTTACCAATATGTGATTTGGTCATTGTTGTGATTCCTTGTGAAAATGTGGAAATATCAGCGACACAAAAAATAGTGAGACACTAGTGAAAGTTATGAGAAACGTTTCAATGTTATTTTTGGTTTTTAAATACGGGAATGGATGACAGAGGGATGGATAAAGCTATGAGAGATTGAAAGGAGAGAAATAGAAACTTCTATTATAATAAAAAAAACAAGGTAGTTTTTACCTTTTTTAATGAGGCTTGATATTCTTTCACCAAGTCCTCCTTGAGATGTTGACGGTACAAATCGTTCTGACCGACATCCAGGCCTCCAGGAGGAGTCGGAGCTGGTTTTATTTTAGACTGTTCTTCCTTAAATTTCTGTTATAGATCATACAGTATTAAGTTATTTTCTTAACATGGTTTCATACAAATGTATTCCAACATTTTATATAAATAGAAAAGAGTGCATTTCCATACAAATATATTTCAACAGTTTAAAACTCTGAAAATTGTCTAATTGAAAATGTTTTCAATGAATGTAAGGTAAAGTTAGTCTCATTCATCATTATAAGTTCTGAAGATGCAATGATTCTTTGATTAAGGCTTACAACTAGATGACAAGAGAAAATAGTCACTCAGAGACACCAATGGGTAAAGCTTTGGGCAGAACATTCAGAACCAAATTACCATATCATCATAATATATTATCATTTCACAGACCTTTGTTCTGTGCCAAACAGTTCAGACAGAACAAAACCTCAATAGGATGACATATGCACATGCATTTCAGTGAGAACGGACCTCAAACAGAAACAAAACACACCACTGCAGGATCAGATAAAAACTCTGGTTGCTTTGAGAACACAGAACAAGTTTTGATGTAAAGACAACAACTCCAGATGGTCAGACACAAACACCTCTGATCTAAACTGAAAGACAAACGCTCAGATAAAGCAACCCAAGTTAATCCAGACATCCAGACACTCCAGATGGTCAGACACAAACACCTCTGAAAGCACCTGAATGACAAACGCTCAGATAAAGCAATCCAAGTTAATCCAGACATCCAGACACTCCAGATGGTCAGACACAAACACCTCTGATCTAAACTGAATGACAAACACTCAGATAAAGCAACCCAAGTTAATCCAGACATCCAGATGGTCAGACACAAACACCTCTGATCTAAACCGAATGACAAACGCTCAGATAAAGCAACCCAAGTTAATCCAGACATCCAGACATTCCAGATGGTTAGACACAAACACCTCTGATCTAAACCGAATGACAAACGCTCAGATAAAGCACCCCAAGTTAATCCAGACATCCAGACCCTCCAGATGGTCAGACACAAACACCTCTGATCTAAAACGAATGACAAACGCTCAGATAAAGCAACCCAAGTTAACCCAGACATCCAGACACTCCAGATGGTCAGACACAAACCCCTCTGATCTAAACCGAATGACAAACGCTCAGATAAAGCAACCCAAGTTAATCCAGACATCCAGACATTCCAGATGGTTAGACACAAACACCTCTGATCTAAACCGAATGACAAACACTCAGATAACGCAACCCAAGTTAATCCAGACATCCAGACACTTCTCCCCTAGATTTGTTTATTTGTTTGAACCAAACCTGTTGTTTATACCACTTTTCTCAGACTGGTTTCTGGTGATAATTCTATGAATATTCAACAGAAGCCATGAACATGTCAATGAGTTGTTCCTCGACATGTCAGGCACTGTCAGTTAGATTGAGTTTGATTTTTTTCTTTGTACATGTATAACATGTTGAATAAGCATCAGCTAGCTGACAGAGAATAGTTTACTCCAGTTTTTTGCAGCAGCATGTCTGAAAAGTTCCAAATAAGTATAAAATATATCTGCCCGTTAATTATATATATATCTCTTACATCCAAATTCCCTGCAAGTTGTCAACCCTCTACCATCCCTCCGCACTACCGATACAGTAAATTAAGGCTGTGAAGATATGGCACCCATTAACACCCAGGGGGGTACCAAGACTTTATAAATCATCATAACAGGGTGTTTATAGTGTCCAATCAAATACCAGGGTATGACAAGTATACAAACAACTAATAAGACTTGTGAAGATATGGATTTAAAGTCCTATAAATATTACCGATATTTTACCTAATGGGGGTTGATAGACTCTCAGTGAGAGAGTTTACTGATCCTATTATCTGGGGTGTACCGGTGTATAGGTAAACATTCAATCTTTATAAAAGTTCAAGCCTTGCTATAACAACAGTGTGAATCCCTCCGCCCTACCTCAGTCGAATATTCACCCATTGTTAATTATGACTTACATTGTGTTGCTATGTATGCTCAACAATGAAATCATATTTGAAGGTATGATACTTTGCCCTTATTACAGAGGCTGAAAAGGGTAAAGTTAAACTTCAGTGTACATTTCCCTGTATATATATAGTATGCACATTTTGGATCGTTACATATTACGGATTATTGGGTGAGGATCTGTACCGCGCCCCTGTGAAATAAATGCTGACTGTTTGCAGATTTGTCATCATATATAGAAATTTGGAAGCCATCTTTTGATTTCGCTTAATTATAATGAATTATTTTGCTAAGACTTGCAACATAAGATATTTGATCTACAACAATTTTTTTTTTTCCCCAGGGTCAAGGTCAACACTTAAATTTGCATATAATTTTTATATCTGGGAAAGAATTGAAACCTTTTTCTCTTTACAGCTAAGCAGGGAAGTTAACTATATTTCACAATTTATAAAGTAAAATTCTTATGTACAATTTTAACATCTGGTATATAAGGTAAATCTTATATTTGCTTGTAAACTTTCCATTAAAGGTCTCCATCCATTCTCTGTTTGAGATAAACATGTAAACGTCTCCCCTCTGATAAGTTTTACCCCCCCCCCCCCCCCCCCCCCCCCCCCCCCCCCCCCCNACTTAAGTTTGTTATCCAGCTGTTTGTCCTTCTGATAACTTCATGTAACAGCTTCCTATGGTATTATCACTATAAGAAATAAGTTCACTTAGTATAACACACTAGATGAATTGGTCTGATGTTATTACAGTGAGTATAAACTGACCTAAGAATCTTAATAGACTGGACGTTTCCAGTTTATACATAATAATGTATTGCTATGATAGCAGGTGACAACTTTGATCGATACATACAAATAACTTTTAAAAACCCCAATAAAGTTGTGAAATTTAAGTCACTCCAGTCATTTTCAAATAGATTTTCAAAACACCCACACAATGTCCAATATTCCTGTGTGACAGACAGATGTATAATCTTCTTATTTATATATATAAATCATTCATGGCTGTTCGTTGTCATTTACACATTGTGTGACAAAAATGTATTTTATCTATTCATTTGAATTTTAATGGTCAATTAAGACAAAACGTTCTTGTTCATCTCCGACGTATTAAGCTAAATGTCAACAAAGGTGTAACAATGCTTTCCATTGGTCCATCTTCAACATAATGGCAGACCTTGTTTGTAATTGCCCTGAACACACAGGTGAGGAACAATCTTAAGTTTGTATTGTTTTGTAACCTGTGTCGATGTTTGACATGAAGATTGGTGAACGTTAACAAAGAATCTCACTGTTTTCAACACGTAATTAACAGTAAAACTACGCTGGAATACAATTTAAAACAAGCTGACTGCTTATTAAACCTGAACAAACCAATTTTTTTCTTAACCAAACATAAACGTTCTTTGTTGATTTTGTCTTGTCTATTATTTAAAAAATAAAATGTATACAGGCATTACACATTTAAAAAAACAACTCTTTAGCTAAGAGTTCATGCTTGCTTTTAAAACAAAATACCAACATGCATTCGTAAATAAAAATACAACACAGAATACAATGTCGAACATTCTGGATAAAATTAGTTAAAAAAGTAATAACCAAGCTCTTAAAAACATGAGAAAATACATCAATATTACAAAATATTGAGAAGTAAACAATGGTGAAAAACTGCTGTACAACACAGAAAGCTCCATAAAAATACAGTCAATAAACAAAAATATAGATGACTGTGATGACATGCTGCGTGCCGAGGTTACCATGGTCAGCTCTTTGTAACTCTTCCGTGTCTCCTCCAAGAACTCGGACTTTAGAGTAACTGGGTCAACTTTTCTCCTCCTCAGCATTCCACCAAATGGCTGTCAACATTGCAGATTACAAAAACCTTATATCATAACTATTCTGTTTGTAATCATCATTAACTTAGCTTGATTGTTTAGTGTTATTAGTCAATCAAGTTTCTTGGATTTTTTTGGGAGAACTTTTAATAGAAAAGTGATTTTATTATCATTACTTGTAAGAACTATATATCACTGTACACAATTGATTTCAACAGGAAAAGACAGTAGTGCTATTTAAGTATCAATTGTTCATGTCTAATTACCTTCCTTGTGTTACTACATGGACAATTCAATAAAGTTTCTTAGATATTTTTACATAGCACTTGAATGACAAATGTACAAAACTTGTGATGGGGAATACAGCTGTAAATCCTAAGATGTTCTATATATAGCATTTTCATCATGCATGTTCTATCCTACAAACAAAACTGTTCAATAGTACACCTGAATAGTAAAACATATTTGACAAAATATTATTATCATATGTGAAATCTACCATATATAAAGAGGTTTGGTGCAGTGCCTACCATGAAGTCATCAAAATGCTTTCCCTCCTCTGTCGTGTCCTCCTCTTGCTGGTTATTTGAATGCCTGTAGTTAATTTCTTCTTTGTGATTCTTTTCCAGTTGAGCTTTACTAAGCTGACCTTCATCCCATTGACTTTTGTCCCATTGAGCTCTGTCAGATTGACCTCTGTCAATTTGACCTCTGTCAGATTGATTTTCATACTTCTTTCTTTCCTGTGACTTTGCTTGACTTCCTTGTTTCTGATCAATGCACTTCCTTTGTAAACCTTCATCCTGGTGACCTTCAACCCTTTGACCATTGTCCAGGTGACCTCTACTTTGTCTATGCTCACCTTGCTGACTGGGATGAAAGGATCTATTTTCTCTCTGCTGACCTTGACCTCTGGTTTGTTGTTCGTAATCATCCAATGATATATCCTGACTTTGTTGTTCATTCCACGGATGGTTTTTATTATACTGCATTCTCCTTGTATTGTTCCATAAATGACTCTCACTTTCTCGAGTGACCGATCGTTGACCTTTATTTTCAGGATAAGAACCAGTCTGAGGACCTTTCTGCACAGGATTAGAATGTTTCTGTCCATTCAATTTTGATTCGTCTGTTTGGTTATGAGGATACTTGTTTCTACCATGAGAGCGCTCCAGGTCATTCTTATTTTTGTTCCATGAACGACCTTCTGATTGACTTAACTGACTAGGTTCATATTTCTCATGGTGATGATGATTTTTACTGGACTCTTTTTCTATTGGAGTAACTCTTCGGTTTTTTTGATGATTTTGATACCAAGGCTGTTCTTCAAGGATGCCTTTTTGTTCAGATAAGTTCATACTTTTCTCATTTCCGTGGCCTACTTTATCTGCAGTTTTGATTTCTTTCACATCGAAATGTTCTGCCCAAGGTGGAGTTTGTAATCCTCGTTTATGGACGATTAGCTCCCTTGGTATGTTCTTTCTTTTTGGGAGTTTTTTCTTTCTGTTGGTTTCCTTATGAATCCCTTTCTTCTGTTCATCCTGCTCATCCTCTGTATTTTCTTCTTCCTCTCCAGATTGAATTTGTAATTCCTTCATCTCTGACTCAATTTGTTTTTTTACAGCCAGTAGTTTCTTAACGTAGGAAAAAGAAGATATCAAATTGTTTACACTATATCATGTTTACAATTGACCATACATGGTTCAAGAAAAAAATGTGACAAGTCTAACAAAATCTTGAAAAATATTCCTGCTATTCAAGATAAGAACAGTTGGAAACGATCACTTCTCACTTCTCAACGAAAGCATGAGTTTAAAAAGGTCATGTCTGTAATATTCCTTATAAATGTTGTAGATCAAGATTGAAGTAACATCCGTTTCAAACAGCACAAGTTGAATTCAGATTTTTCTATGGCCTGAAAATTGTACAACCATATGTTCGCAGCAATAGAACAGAAGTGCTAGCATTGTAATGATCATTACTTTTTATAATACATAGCACACGAGGTGTGATGGCAATGATTGCAGTGAAAATATTGATCTGTTTGTAATGAGTTTTCCAAAACTTGATACGCTAAAGCAGCAAAATGGTGTTTTTTTTACTAAGAGCAAGATGGTGTATTTACTGTTTTAAGCAGTCACATGACTACCTGTGTATATATTGATAAAACTAGATAAATACACATAACATTCATCACAACATTTGTAATCAGTAATGGTTGTTTATATTAATTTGTGTGCATATATATGAAAATGGTATGGAAAAATAAGGGAAAAATGATCAAAAATTGTTGCAGTGTCAAATGAAATCAATGAGCAAGTTCAGAGAGTTGGTGATGAAAAAGATCTCATCAGGGATGGAATCGACCACTGGGACCGACAGCTAGGCCACATTATAACATTACAAGTTCAGAGAGGTGGTGATGAAAAAGTTCTCATCAGGGATGGAATCGACCACTGGGACCGACAGCTAGGCCACTGGGACCCACAGCTAGGCAACATATTGTTGCTTTTTAGCAGCAAGTTACCGGTAAAGATTAACAGTGCATATAAGCAGCGATTGATTGCAGCCGGCACGTGTATACATATGTAATGAACCAAATAATAATAATCTCAGAGTAATAAATCCAGCTTCCCCTCGAGATCACAGTGATGGCTACACAATAACCAGGACCAGCGATAAAATATCAATCAAACATGGACTCATACTGGATTCGACATTACAGCCTTAGAAAGTCACGTTCAAAGCTCTTGTTCCGGAAAACATACACAGCAACTGAACAAACATAAAAATCTCTAAGCAATCGAGAAAACAAAACGCCTTCGTTGGTGTTCTGTAACCCGATTCGATGGACTCCATGACAACATGCAAATAGAAGGTATGATGAGACATGCATTCTCATGAAAGCTACCACAGGTAAGGCAAGCTGAGCGGTGCATGATTTAGGTGATATATAAAACAGTAGATGGTGGAATTGGGATACCAAAGGGTGTAACAACGGCCAGCGTCGGCATCACAGGCAGGATATAAAGTACAGATCAATTAATACACAAGTCACGAAGGTAATACAGGAATGATTAGGCATGATTGCTATAGAAATAAAACAATTAAAACATGAAATATTCATTTAGGTGGTATATATTTACAAATATCCATAAATATACCCCTGTTTCTATGTAAAAAGACCACCTGTGTAAAAACATTACTGATGAAGATAGATTATTGAGAAAATTGTGAAATGTCCCTCAGTCTTCACAAAGTAAAATGGCTAGCAACAGCATGTTGACTATAAAAGTTTTAAAGAAGATGGGACCCATTCCAACTCTCCAGCAACATA
Source organism: Mizuhopecten yessoensis (assembly GCF_002113885.1). Taxonomy (NCBI): domain Eukaryota; kingdom Metazoa; phylum Mollusca; class Bivalvia; order Pectinida; family Pectinidae; genus Mizuhopecten; species Mizuhopecten yessoensis. Next base: position 54,084 of record NW_018408869.1, read on the forward strand.
AAACAGTGCATTAGTGTCTATTTCAGACAAATATCTCCTCATTATACCAGCTACATATCCCCATTACACCAGCTACATATCCCCATTACACCAGCTACATATTCCCATTATACCAGCTACACATCCCCATTCCAAATTGGCTCAACATTCAAAAGGTCAACCAACCACCATTTAATTCAAATTTAAATGAACAAAAACAGGTCACAGAAAACAATTTAATTCAATAACTACAAACCATTAATTCTGTTCTACGACAACACAATGTTTTAAGACACAGTCTCACATGGGTATTAGTGGTACTCATCACAGACTAACTATGGCAAGGCCAGTCTAGACAATCTAATATTATATAGAAAAAAATAAGCATATGAAATAAATGTGTTGTCATGGTTACCGATTGAAGGAAAGCCACATAATCATTTTTCCTTTCCTTGGCCCTGCCAGATTTCCGAGTGTATTTTTGTTTCCTTCGTCTCGGAATTCCACCCCGTGCCTAGTTTTTTTTTTGTGCACCAAATAGAAATTGGTAACTCTTTAAGGGTGAAATGTGTCTATTCTGGGAAAATAGGAAATTAGTTTTAACAAAAAAAAAAAATTGTACAAGTATTTGCAGTTTCAAAATACCAAACACTTCAAAGCTATATTTGATTTAAAGATCACTTTCAACAGTTTAATCTTCTTCAAAAAATGACATTTCAACACTTATGAATCCTTTTATTATATTTCTTCAAATTATGTGTTTTATTCTACTGATGACTTTCTAATTCAAGGTGAAGTTAAACATCAGAAGGATCAAAGAGAGAAGATAGCGAGGATGCTACGTAAGCCTACACCATGCAGGTTCTAACACAATGTCCTACCAGGAACTCGTCACTTTGCTTTCCCTCCAACAGATTCTTATCCCACGGTAACGGAGTAGGATGATCGTCCTCCGCAGGATCACCGTCTTTGTAACGTCGACCTTTGCGATGATTGGAATGTTCATTTATGTCCAATTCATCGCTAGAATCACTTTCTTCCTCGCTCAGTTGATTCTTAAAATTGTAATTAAAAGTAGAGTTCAAAACTCCAGATTTTTAAAGGTGATCTTCAATATGTACACTCACTATAGACGGTGTTGTCGATTTTTGTCTAAGCTTACGCTATGCCTGCATTAAGAGACACAAAGAATGTCCAAACACAACCAACTCTGCATAGCAACCGACTGAATTACACCTGTTTACCTGAGCTCTGTATATAGAATAGGATCTCAGATCACTTGTTTATCAATACAAACATTTTGAATGAATGAAAAATGATAAAAAGAATATGATTGAAAATGAGGAGGTGGTTTGAAATCATAATGAATGAAAGATTGAAGAAATGAAAAGACGGAGCACTGGCACTTGGCCTTATGGTTTATTGTGTGGTATGCCTTTCAGGACATGAAGAGACCTGAAAATAGTATTGTGACCAAAACCATTGTGCAAGATAATGGCACTTTACGCAAACATGCATATAATGTATGCACACTTTCATAAAGGTATTAATTGAAATATCAAGAACACACCTGGAAAGAATTGTTTGCTGCAATTAACAGTCACTTATTTTTTTCCAAATATCTACATAATCATGTCAATTCAGGTAAAGTAACGTGAGTTTGAGGTTGAAAATAAATTAATGATTTTAGGTCGTGAAAAATATATGTACTTGTTTGAAAGTGATGTCAATGGAAGTCATTCTAAAAGGAAGGTCACATGAAAGTATTTAATGACCTAACGGAAGCTCAGCATGCGATATTTCAATGATAAGGTGAATGGCAGGACTCAATGGTAGGGAGGAAGGTATGACTGAGATGAGCACAATTCGAATGACAAGACCTTTCATTCCTAAATGATCATGAAATTCAAAGATATCAAAAGATAAATGGTTATGAATACTTACATATATTACTGTATAGACTGTTTTAACATTGGACAAAAGTTCTTAAATGGAAAGAGCTATTCAAAATATAACATGCAAAAAACTATGACATACATAAATTCTCATATTTGTACAGAGAAAAAAAATCTAATTTCTTACAACATAAAAAGTATGTTAAAGAAGCAGTGTGAATAATGCATTATTGATGCAAGTTATACACAACTCTTGTCACCAAATTAACAATCCATCAAAATATCCCAAAAATGTACCTTAAAAACAATATTAGTATTCTAACTAAAAAAACACATGTCCTATATACTACAACAAGGCAGCCCTTCCTGTTACATGCAGAACCATGCACTTCAACCTCACGTCTCTCTGTCTACTTTAATGATTTTAATATTGTTATGTTGTTTAACACAAACAAACATTTTCTGATTTCAGCTGATCTTAGCAAACACACAGCTTGATAACAAACTGATAGTGACACAAATTTTATCAAATATGGTTGTCATTATCAAAATTTGACAATTTAATTTCCATTTTTGTATTTAAGTAACAGTAAAGAAGTATGCACAATAAGGGCCAATTTCACATTAGCATCTCAAGAAGAAAAACAGCCCTTACTGCACATTCTCCTTTATCAGTGTCCTTTTACAATTAGATATTTCCCCCTTCACCATCAAACACCAAAAAATGAAGAGCTCAACATTTGTTGTTGTCTCCCTTGCATGTAGAACATCGCATAGAATTCTTTATTCTTTTGTACATATATTATCAATGTTTAAATCCCCCCCCCCCCCCCCCACCCCCCAAATGGAATGTGTGGACAATTACAGCTATATAAAAGCTATTGCAAACTCTCACAAGCGTTCAGTGCACATTTACCCATACCAGGTATTCTCTATATTTCTTTTCCGCCATTGTCTGACTTTGTAACGCAGGGTCATACTTCCCTCGTCGGGGTAAGCCACCCATGGACTGGAATAAGGGATAGATTAGGCATAGCTATAGCACATACTTATACGGTGTATTCTTATCAACCTTATCTGAATAAGGCATTGCTAAGACATATAAATCAGGTATACAAATCTCGCAGGAATAAGGCCTAGCTAAGGAATATCCTTGTAAAGAGGTATTGCCATTATAGTCCCCTTCCTCCAAAAAAACATCAGTATCAAAAAACGAACAAGACAATGAAAGTTTTGTAAGCAATCCATTGTTACCTACCTGTGGACAAACAAGGGTGTCAACAATAAACACAGGGTAATAACTCTGTATATAGTAGAAGCACAAGATCTGATGTTGGTGTATTACACTCAGACACCATGATGTACTTGCACGCAATTGTAAGTGGCAAAGTATAAAAGATATGCCCCAGACAAAACAATGTAAGGAGGCAATGTCCAAGTGAGAGTCAAAAGATTAAATGATTCTTGATACCATAATCTGGGGAGGCAGGCTGTTCCAGCCATCAGCAGACTTCACCTAGTTAGGCATTTGAATCTCAATGGAGTACTTTTAAAAATTTCTATAATTCAGCTCAGCTGAAGTTTCAAGTTTCAAGTTTTTTTTATTTCCGAATGCAATACAGCATATAGGTTTATGGATACATAGCACACAAAACGTATTTCAATTTTCAAGATGGCGGAGGACAATCCCATATTAGCATTTATCACATAAAAAAAGAATACATACTTTAGCAATATTACTGCACGAGGGGTTTTCTTTTTGCATACATGTCGTATTCAACACCTACGCAACCTTAGACAAGTTTGTCTTATATTAAGTCGGCAACTATTGTATAAAATTGTAGGTTAATTACTGGGTCATCAACTCTGGCAGTCATCTCGGGTTACTACGCTGCTGAATTAAGGTACCTGTTGACCATGCGCTCAAAGGACAAACCTTTGTAAGGAAACTAGGGGAACATACTATGACAATAGGTCATACACCTTATAGCTACCATAGAAAAAACAGACCGCCGGTACAACATCCACAATCATCTGATACACATAGTCTCAACCATCGCCCCACTTCAGGACTGAAAGGACAACTACAGATCTAATAATACCGGTATGATAAATTGGAGGGGAAGTACAACGATACATTAGAGAACGTCTCAAACAGAACACACTGAGATGAAATGTGAAAGGAAACATTTTCCAAAATGGACAATTATTCCTTTATATAGGAGGAAACGATTATAAATTAGATGAAAATAAAGAGGACATAACAAAAGATGTCGTTTGATTTGATAGACCACCATTAGAACGTACTTCACTGAACCGACAACTTGACCAAACCTTGTGTGATGTGTATCATTATCATTTTTTATCAAATTACAGACTTGGGTTTCATTACCTAATGGCCTTGACGAATGTTGTTTGTAAGGTAAAATACCTCAGAAAACTCAGTAACCAGGTAAATTAAGTGTGACAATATTATATTATATCAACAACCAACAGTGGAAATCAACCTGGTTCCTCAATACTGATCAAGACTGAGGAGAGGAAAAGCGAGAAGACGCACCAACATTTTGTACTTGGAATTTGTTCTGTAGTATATGACAGAAATGTTAGATGGTAAAGATTGAATGCACAGAAATTACTTTTATATCACATTATACGAGGACTATATTTCTACAGACATGTTTTCCTATGTAACTCCTTGGAATCATTGCATCAACATTAGCATCAATTGTACATACTTAAAAATTCACCGTCATTTATACAAAAACAATAGTGAATATTTTGAAATTGATAACAATTAATTGGCAAGGAAATTAGAAGAAAAAAAAAGTAAATCTGAAATAAAGTCTTACTACGACGAGAAAATAGACATATCTACTTTTTCCTTTCGTTACTAAATCACCAATAACATTCTAAGGAACATTGGTATCTAGCTAATCTACAAAAAGGAAACCATTCATACCACGAATTCACCATAGTCCTTTCGTCGCTCTTCCCGAAGGTTTCTCTGAACTTCGTCATAATTATAGAGCCCTTGTTCTGGCTGTTGCATATGGAGTTTCTGTGCGTGGGCTTGTTTTTTCATTTTTTCTTCTTGTCGTTTCTGTTGCTCCATTTTTTCCTTCTTTATGTCATCAATTAAAAATGAGATTTCTCAAAAACAAGGTACTCAAGAGTCTGATGCATGCATTTAATGTAGGTTTAGAAATGTCCGTCAAATGTGTGAATTACAATGTAAATAAGCTGTAATCTTTCTCAACTCAATATGTGGATCTAAATTCAAATAAGTTTTCCTTTTACAACAATTTATTACTAAATCTATACAGCAGTTGAAATTCTTGACATCTTTAAAATACTTGATAGAAATTCTTATTAAATACTTACGTCCACATTTCATTATCTTTAAATTCTTATATTTTAAAACACTTTACCAGTTTATTGAATGTTTCTTATTTTTTTGTACTTTATTTGTCTTGACTGCATTCATAAATATATGTGCCACCCAAAACCACTCAGTGTATCTACAGCCTGCACTACAGGTATGGTAAAAATCAAATCTAATTTTCTATCTACCTAAACTAAGTCTAGAAAAATCTTGCAACTACAAATAGCTTAAACTTAAAGAAAAGATACAGCATTATTATTAATTACAAAGCTATCCCACAGCGCTATGGATAGAGTTTCAATAATCATTGGCTAATTATGCGTGTATATTAGGGGGGTAATTAAAACCAGCTCAGATGCTAGGCATGTACTTGGGTGAAATGCTGAAGTTTCACTGTTTGCTATATACAGTCATAGCAGAACCACATTAAGACATTGACGCACACTGTTCTAGTTTTACTATTCCAGTTTTTCTAAAACTATAGACATTAATGGAGAAAATATTCTAGCGGTGTTATTGCATTTATGTATAGCAAAATACTACTCAATGAAACTAAAGATGAAACTAATGTTAATTAACTGATTAAGATTTTTGTGTTAATGTGAAATGTAGACAATATTTGTATTCCAATCATTCAAGTATTAAGACAACCTCAATAGGTATAGTCCCTTATAAAGAATTTTAAAGATTGAAAATGCAGTGTATATTGAAAAAAAAAATCATTTGCATTTAGATAATATAAGAAACTGTTGAAACAGCTGGAGATACAATTGTGTGCGTAACCGAGAAATTCTTCCGTCACTGATGACAAAACCTCCTTTGACAAACCCTATCGTAACGGAGGTAATGTAAACAAAAGACATGTGACAAAGCAATATCACTGTTGGTTGTGAAAACATACGATTTGTCATAATCAACCTAGGGTTAAATCCACAGTACTCTTTTATCAGGGTTGCCACGGCGGCCGTCCTTGAAGTTTGATGAAAGCAAATGATTTTTGCTAAAAAAACAATATTTCAAACTAAAAAATTCAATGTCACAAGCATTGAATGTAAGAATGAACAGGTCCACAAGAGATCGGGTTTGTAAGAGAGGTGGCAGGATTCTCTAGTTATGAATGATGGGCTATCTAAATTATTTGTCAAACTATATAAAACAAATGTTTTATCAAAGAATAGCTATTTAAAATGTTTTGTATAAAAACATAATGGGCTTTTAGATATATGGGATATTATGTGTCAATGTTCCTTCTAACTGGGGTGATAGAAACGTGACTCCTGAAATTCAATTTGAGAGATACATGTATATCATTAGCCTATCTATAGTAAGGTTGGAATTGGTATTAACTCTTTGATGAGTCAAACCAGTGTGAAATTTTCATATCATCTTACAGAAATATTGGTCAAATTATTTTGGAATTATTAAACTGTAAATGTTTCTAATGTTTTAATAATTAGGTTGCAGGGATGGCTGGCTATGGCTATTGATTACTGGGGTGTGCAGTACATTCAAGCTGCCATTGTTGGGATTAATTATAATTTTGAACTAATTAGTTCAGTTTTCTTTAAACATTTTTACTTTAAACATACAAAATTAGTGGTATTTTTTTAGCACTTTTCACATAACCCCGGTATTTTTTATACACTAATAAAATGCTAAGGGAAAAAAATAGTTCAAAATTTCAATATACTAAAAGTGGTTATTTCTTGCCTTTTAATAGGGGTTAAACATCAAGCTTATGGAGATCATTCAAAGAATATCTCTGAAAAGATTTATTAACTTTGGTAAAATACTAATAAGAGTATCATAGTAAATTGTTACATTTATATTTTATTTACAAGATATCAAATGGAATTAGGTATCAGACTAACACCTATGGAAGCCCCATTCCGAGCTTTCATTAGCTTCTTATTGTCTTCAAATGGGAGACAAATAGAAATATGACCTTTATCTTTGAGCAATTGTAATGACCTCTCCTCATGGTTAATGAACAAACCTAACTTGACTTGAACCTATACACATATCAGCAAGATAGTTATTGCCTTTCTAGTGTTTGTTAACTATGATTTTTTTTCTAATTACCCAATCTTGGTTTTTATTGCTGAAGAATCTTAATATACTTAAGACCTAATTATTTGAAACCATTAGAACCACCCTCAATATTATACATCTATGAACTGATGTTACATCTGCTGTTTTGTTTTCTTTATTCTACACAGTGTTTACACTAGGAATATCCTACAAGGTTAAAATGTTTAATAACAACTCAGGCTGCTAAGTAGTACTGAATAACATCGTAACTCAAAGATTTTATAATGTTTACCTTTTCTGGTGCTTTTGTTTACCACAACTGTACTTAGCAACTATTGAAATACATATATGTATATGAACCAACAATGTGGCCGTTGAAAAGAAAAATTGTTTTTGTTCATTAAATTTAATGACTTTTAAATAAGCATTTCTCCCTTAGCTTGTAGGAGTATAAATCTCCGTGGGTAAATCATCTAGCATATTTCCTGTTGGTCTACATTTGCTATAGAAATCAATTTATGATCATTTAGGCATGACTTCGTTAGGAACACCCTTATTACTTCAGTTTGACTTTATTCAGAATGGCATTTCATTAACCTCAATCCAGCTAAGAGCTTTTCAACAAATAAATTTCCGTTCAAGCACAAAAAATCTATTCTCGCCTATTGAATATTTCAGAAGAAGACAAGTTACCACAGTGTTTGCCCCAATAGCAAATACCCACTTTGTAAGCTAGCAAGCAACTTAACATCTTTAATTTATAAAAATTGATTATTTCATAATCTGGGTAGCGTAGGGGCTTTAAATATACTTAAAGGCAAAGGAAAATCTACAGGCTATTAAATCGCTGGCTGAAAACCAATCAATTCCTGTGGTATATATTGTAACACTTTCGATAAAATCTTGACTGTATTACAGCTTTATATCTAAACTATAAAATTAAAATGATAGCTCATCAACATGTTTTCTGGTTATTAAATGTGTCTTTTTTTGTATCTGTGCAGGTTAAGGTTTATTATTACCTTTTGCTGAACCTAATATGTTTGATAATTTACACCAGAATTGGTCTTCAAATATTGTCCCGGTCTTACCTGGTATAATCTTTTACATGTAAATATTTTTGACTGTTGAACTAATTCATTCTGTTTGAAAAAATTGACATATAGACTACATCTGACTTAAAAAAGGTTCAAAGCACCATAGCCCAATACAGTCAGCAAAAGGAAATGCAAGAAAACATGTTATAATTAAAACTAAAATGGCCACCATTATATTTTTCTTTCGTAGAATAGGAGGAAAATATCAGAAATTTGTAAATAAAACAAAAAAAACCACTTACTTTGTTAATGAAGTAAATTATATAAACAATTGAAAAACAAAGTGACAGCAAGGGGAGTTAACTGACAGAGGGAAAGCTAAATATGCACCCACACCCGACTAGCATACATGTGCTCCCCACCCACATACACAATGTACACACCATCACCCTCGCTCATATTAGTACAGGAAGTTATACCTGGGACATCATTGCGAAATAGTCCCTTTGTCTCTGATCATCCAAGGACTTTCTGCGTTCCTCATAACGACCGAGAGGAAGCCCCACTTCTGGGCTGACCAAGCGATAGAACACCCCACGTCGCGGACTCGTCTGCAGTAAACAAGGCAACTTACATCAACAAAGATTCCGACATTTAAAACTGGAATTTTGTGTTAATAGAAGTTAACATCAGCAGCACAGAACACTTCTCTGTTTGAACCTGAAAAAAATAAGTTTCTTTCAAATGGTACATATCATGCATCATAACATGCCTTCAAAAACCGTCCTTGGATTTACCCTATTTAGGTTTAAGTAGTTTCAATTGAAAGCCATAGAACCCTTACATACACAGACCCAAGTTGCAAGTTCCCTTTTCGGAAGCCAAAACAAGATGGCAAATGTCAATTAATGTGTATGATTCCTAATAAGGCTTTTCAGTTTTCACTCTTATCAGACTGAACAAGTTTTTATGGGTTGAAATTTGTACTGAAAACTTTATAAAAAGTATGACAATCAAACTTTGAACCCACTTATCATAGTCAGGGTGAATGTTATCTTGGTTACAAAGATAAGAGTAAATGTAATACATTGTATGTTAATTGAAAGACAAGCGGATTTATTACAGAATTATGTTGTGAGATACTACACGTTGTATGTCAGTCAGTTTTATAACTGCAAACATTCATATGGCTGATGAACTCGACTCATCAGTCTGTAACAAGTAACATTCATATAGCTGATTAAGTCGGCTCATCAGTCTGTTACAAGGAACATTCATATAGCTGATTAACTCGGCTCATCAGTATGTTACAAGTAACATTCATATAGCTGATGAACTCGGCTCATCAGTATGTTACAAGGAACATTCATATGGCTGATGAACTCGGCTCATCAGTATGTTACAAGGAACATTCATATAGCTGATTAAGTCAGCTCATCAGTCTGTTACAAGGAACATTCATATAGCTGATTAAGTCGGCTCATCAGTATGTAACAAGTAACATTCATATAGCTGATGAACTCGGCTCATCAGTATGTTACAAGGAACATTCATATAGCTGATGAACTTGGCTCATCAGTATGTTACAAGGAAAATTCATATAGCTGATCAACTCGGCTCATCAGTCTGTGGAAACATTCATATAGCTGATGAACTCTGCCCATCAGTCTGTTATAAGTACCGGTAACATTCATATAGCTGATCAACTCGGCTCATCAGTTTGTGGAAACATTCATATAGCTGATGAACTCTACCTTTCAGTCTGTTACAAGTAACGTTCATATAGCTGATGAACTCTCCCTTTCAGTCTGTTACAAGTAACGTTCATATAGCTGATGAACTCTGCCCATCAGTCTGTTACAAATAACATTCATATAGCTGATGAACTCTGGGCCATTGGTAACATTTATATTCATGCTTACAGCAGTCAGACCCTGACCATCCATGTTTTAACCTTGGCCATATCTATGACATTGAGTATCTTATTTAAAAGAATATTTAAAAGAAGTTTGGTTAACATTTTGGATGAAATAATTGACCACAGACACAAAGTTAGACATGCATGACAGGAACTTGTTTAATCTGTCAGCATATTTCATAAATTGTTACTGAACATAAATTCTCCAAACACCTTAATTGTGAAATGAATAAACAGGTTTGTAAAGCTCAATAAATCCAGTATCTAGAGGAATCGATCAAATTTTAGTTCAGTTAAACACAAATACCTGCATTTAAAAAAAAGGGTAGATGTATGCCAGTTTATGAAATGTCAGCTGTAATCATTTCTACAAACCTGTAAACAACTGTATGTTGTTAGGAATAAGGTACCCTAGCTACGTGAAACATCGCCGCAGAAGTTGTACAAACAAAACAAAACATTACATACCTGAGATAACTTCTCCAATATCAACCGAGAAACACTGTGTCAATAAGGTTTCGGTGTTTGAGTTTGAAACAAAAATGTTGAATTATTAATGAAGTTCTGCAATGAACCATAACTTTCTGGAACTAGGACCGATAAAATAGACATCATTCCATTAGGAATACAGCAGTATAATCAATACATTAACAACGGCAGGCCCCGGTCACTGTTTACCAGATATAAGGATATCCCCGAGGGATCCTGGCACTGACCAACGGCAGGCCCCGGTCACTGTTTACCAGATATAAGGATATCCTCGAGGGATCCTGGCACTGACCATCGTAGGATCTTATCATTAGTTCTGTGTACGTTTGATCTTCCTCTTCTTGTCAACAGTAAATTCATTATGTGATAACTTTTTATTAAAACTCTATACAGCTGGGTTTGAGAGCGTCCTTTCATTTTTAATTCTTTAAAATAAAGCATACACAACTAATATAAGGACCAAGGGGACTCTACATATGAAGTTTTTAAAAAGATCCTTAGTACTTCTTGAGGAACAGAAATATAACAAACATGGACTGTCAAAATCAAAGATGTCTATTTCACAGCCATCTTGTTTTCTTTCATCAGTCTAAAAATAAAACATGGATAACTAAGGACCAAGGGCACCTACATATGTAATCTGAGAAAATACTGTAAGAACTTCTGGAGAAATAGTCATCACAAACTTTCTTATCTACTGAAAATAGATGAATTTTTGCATTCTATATAAGAGGCTGAACTCAAAATGAAGTGAATTTTTCCATAGATTCATTGCATGCGATTAACTGTAGTTTTGTAATTATGGCAGAGTGAGTAATTTTAAGCACTACAGTTTTTGGGAAAGAATAGACCTGCTATATTCCATTACATGTTAACATCAGAGGTGACCAATATACGTGGTCTCCCTAAAGAATAGACCTGATGTATTCCATTACATGTTAACATCTGAGGTGACCAATGTACGTGGTCTCCCTAAAGAATAGACCTGATGTATTCCATTACATGTTAACATCTGAGGTGACCAATGTACGTGGTCTCCCTAAAGGATAGACCTGCTGTATTCCATTACATGTTAACATCAGAGATGACCAATGTACCTGGTCTCCCTAAAGAATAGACCTGCTGTATTCCATTACATTTTAACATCAGAGGTGACCAATGTACGTGGTCTCCCTAAAGAATAGACCTGCTGTATTCCATTACATTTTAATATCAGAGCTGACCAATGTACGTGGTCTCCCTAAAGAATAGACCTGATGTATTACATTACATGTTCACATCAGAGGTGACCAATGTACGTGGTCTCCCTAAAGAATAGACCTGATGTATTACATTACATTTTAACATCAGAGGTGACCAATGTAAGTGGTCTCCCTAAAGAATAGACCTGATGTATTCCAGTACATGTTAACATCAGAGGTGACCAATGTACGTGGTCTCCCTAAAGAATAGACCTGCTGTATTCCATTACATGTTAACATCAGAGGTGACCAATGTACGCGGTCTCCCTAAAGAATAGACCTGCTGTATTCCATTACATGTTAACATCAGAGGTGACCAATGTACGTGGTCTCCCTAAAGAATAGACCTGCTGTATTCCATTACATGTTAACATCAGAGGTGACCAATGAACGTGGTCTCCCTAAAGGATAGACCTGATGTATTCCATTACATGTTAACATCAGAGGTGACCAATGTACGTGGTCTCCCTAAAGAATAGACCTGCTGTATTCCATTACATGTTAACATCAGAGGTGACCAATGTACGTGGTCTCCCTAAAGAATAGACCTGCTGTATTCCATTACATGTTAACATCAGAGGTGACCAATGTACGTGGTCTCCCTAAAGAATAGACCTGCTGTATTCCATTACATGTTAACATCAGAGGTGACCAATGTACGTGGTCTCCCTAAAGAATAGACCTGCTGTATTCCATTACATGTTAACATCAGAGGTGACCAATGTACGTGGTCTCCCTAAAGAATAGACCTGCTGTATTCCATTACATGTTAACATCAGAGGTGACCAATGTACGTGGTCTCCCTAAAGAATAGACCTGCTGTATTCCATTACATGTTAACATCAGAGGTGACAAATGTACGTGGTCTCCCTAAAGAATAGACCTGCTGTATTCCATTACATGTTAACATCAGAGGTGACCAATGTACGTGGTCTCCCTAAAGAATAGACCTGCTGTATTCCATTACATGTTAACATCAGAGGTGACCAATGTACGTGGTCTCCCTAAAGAATAGACCTGCTGTATTCCATTACATGTTAACATCAGAGGTGACCAATGTACGTGGTCTCCCTAAAGAATAGACCTGCTGTATTCCATTACATGTTAACATCAGAGGTGACCAATGTACGTGGTCTCCCTAAAGAATAGACCTGCTGTATTCCATTACATGTTAACATCAGAGGTGACCAATGTACGTGGTCTCCCTAAAGAATAGACCTGCTGTATTCCATTACATGTTAACATCAGAGGTGACCAATGTACGTGGTCTCCCTAAAGAATAGACCTGCTGTATTCCATTACATGTTAACATCAGAGGTGACCAATGTACGTGGTCTCCCTAAAGAATAGACCTGCTGTATTCCATTACATGTTAACATCAGAGGTGACCAATGTACGTGGTCTCCCTAAAGAATAGACCTGCTGTATTCCATTACATGTTAACATCAGAGGTGACCAATGTACGTGGTCTCCCTAAAGAATAGACCTGCTGTATTCCATTACATGTTAACATCAGAGGTGACCAATGTACGTGGTCTCCCTAAAGAATAGACCTGCTGTATTCCATTACATGTTAACATCAGAGGTGACCAATGTACGTGGTCTCCCTAAAGAATAGACCTGCTGTATTCCATTACATGTTAACATCAGAGGTGACCAATGTACGTGGTCTCCCTAAAGAATAGACCTGCTGTATTCCATTACATGTTAACATCAGAGGTGACCAATGTACGTGGTCTCCCTAAAGAATAGACCTGCTGTATTCCATTACATGTTAACATCAGAGGTGACCAATGTACGTGGTCTCCCTAAAGAATAGACCTGATGTATTCCATTACATGTTAACATCAGAGGTGACCAATGTACGTGGTCTCCCTAAAGAATAGACCTGATGTATTCCATTACATGTTAACATCAGAGGTGACCAATGTACGTGGTCTCCCTGTAGAATCCAGCATCTCCCTTTTCTCTCTTTTCAGCAGTGTCTGCTTAGGCCCCCTTTTCTGATACAGCCTTATATGAGATGCTCTAAGGACATAAAACCCTGTACATAATAACAGAAACACTGAGTGAATCTGTATTAATAGGCCACAGTCTCAGGTTGATCAAACTTCCATGTAATATTTTTTCAAAACTGTTTATATTTGTCATTTAAGTTCAAAGTAGGGACTTAAATCAACATATGATGGTTAGAAACACATCATTTACAAAATGTTTAACCTATATCAAAACTTGCAAATTAGACATTGAACAATGGAATCCAAAATTTAGTGAAAACAAATAAACAGCAATAAAAGTTTAATTGGGTCCTTACAATTTCTTTTAATAAAATTCAATTTCTATCTCTTTGTCTATTTCATCAGATTCTGTTGATATCTGTATGGTACCATAACCTGTAAACAGCTTATCAAAGCAAAACCAAAATTTGGCCCCAACAGTCACATGTAAAACGGCACTGTAGTTATAAACAGATCATAGTAGATCGTAGTATACTGTATAGTTCAATGGCAAGAGGGATATGACAGTTACATGTAAAACGACACTGTAGTAATAAACAGATCATAGTAGATCGTAGTATACTGTGTAGTTCAATGGCAAGAGGGATATGACAGTTACAAATGCAAAGCAGAGGATATGTGATAAAAAGTTTAGCTAGCAGAATTAATCCTCGTGCTCATCATGGTTTTGGACAGGGTGAAAGATAGAAACAAAATACGATGTGAAAAATCAGTGAGTGTGGGATAATGATTACAGGACATATGAGTAATGGGAAACACAGGTGGTACAAAATAATACGAATGTATATAACCACCATGTATGGTGTGACATTGTTATATAAAGTGGTGTGATTTTAGGACAATGATCTGGGAATTCCTGTAAACAGGTCTGACGGAAATATAAATCCTTAGAGTATGATGAAAAACACACTAGTGAAGTGTGTTACTAATCCAGATCCTATAGTTCTCACTGAGATCAGGATCATTTTTTTTTTTTGAAATCAGTTTTTGATTTAAAATAAATGATTTCTATATGATGTTCTAACATTATTTCAAATCCAAACACAACTCCGTTATTTTTTCTATTCTATACACAATTAGTTGGTTTTAAAATTCAAACTGCTTCTGTTATGGTTAAGTCTCACAAAACTGTCAAAAATCACAAGAAAATTAGGAGTGGAGATTAAAGAAATGCAGTGAGGATAAGACAAGGTTTTTGATTGGTTGTTCTACCTGAACACTTTGTGGCTGCGATGGGGACGAACTGTAATACTGTTGTTCATTGGCTGGTGGTCTTGATGATGGGTGGGGTTCATGATAGCCATCCTGCTGTGTACGTAATATAAAACAAGAACCAGTCAAAACCATGGTCAATAAGTAACAGCAAATATCCTGCTGTAATATTTTCAACGTTGATGGTGGAAATTGGAGATATTTTATCTATATGGTAAGAGACAGGTATAATTTTAAAATCATATTACAGGATGAATTAACATGGCACTTTGCTTTTCAAGGAAATGAAAAATAAAACATGGAAAAGCTAATGCCAAATTTCTTAATTTACAGTAACGTCTGTTGGAGGGCTTTAGAAAGCCAACGTTAACTAAACCCTGAAATTGATTTTCAATATATCAATCAGCTACTTGACAGCAGATAGCAATCCAGTTGAATATGTTTAAATCTTTCCAAAAAAAGTGTCAGTATCAAAAAGTGACAATGTTGATATCACAACTTCATGAACTTCCACTGGAAAAGATAACAACAAAGTTGAAGAGGAAAATGAAATAAAGAGAGTGATTCCTGGAATACTTACATAAAACACTCTTAGACCTCACAAACAAGACATGGACCTTAGTCAAGTCCATACAGACTTTTGTAAGCTTAAGTCACATGGGTCTAAGGATGATCATATGAGCTTAAATGAAGCAGGTCTAAGGCTTACTGCATGAGCTAAGGTCCATTGGGTCTAAGGCTTATTGCATGAGCTAAGGTCTATTGGGTCTATAAGTGACAACTTTGAGCTAAAGTCAATTGGGCCTATGGGTGACAATCAATTTTGAGCTAAAGTGGGTTTATGGAAAGTTGTCAAATATTTTTAAGAGTTGAACATCTGTTAATATTATATGTCAGCAACCTAATGCTAAGTGGCAGATGTATTGTAATTTATACCGTTCAGTGATGCATGCTACTGGATCCAGATTATTAAGACCTGTTAATTTAATTAGAAAAAGTCTCAAGTCATATCATTTTAGGTTTGAGGTCTAATAAAAAATAAAAAAAATATCTAATATTTTAAAAAATATGTCTAACCTAACAATGTTTGATAAACCTGGTTCATATACTCATACACTATGATACCTCAGAGGTTTCTATCCATAGGCTGTCACTCCACGTCACATAAAACAAGATTAAAACAAACATTGGAGGATTTTTTTAACTTGTCATTGATTAAGCTTACATAAATAGATCTGCACGTAATGCGGATCTACGACTCCAGGTAGATTAGGTACAGAGAACAAACACCGTAATTCAGGCAAAACCAAGGTGTTTAACACCAACCACTACTACCAGGTACCATATCTACAACACTACAACCCTCATAAACATTATAATTAACACGGCCAAATCATGATGACACAATACAAAGTATAAACAATTCTAATTTATCTTTCTTAATTAGGTCCCTTAATACATTGTGTATTGAATGGTCAAACAATTACACATGTCTCGCCTGGAAGCCACTGGGTTGGTTTGTTCCCTGCTCACCAGTGATCTACTATAGTGTACCATAGTTCACCTCGGACATGCCCAGGTATAATCACTACAGCCAGGGATTGTAAATCCAGCCACCACTAAACCAGTTGTCCCACTATCCAGTCATGTTTTTAGGGACAGATTGACCTTTATTGATGCAAAACTGTCCTTGAAATCCAATCATCTTAAAATCTAGCCACTTCTGTTGGGAATGAAGGTGTCTGGAAAATTTAGTCTCAAACTTTACATTTGTTTGTAAAGCTAGCCCTCAGAAAATGAATGAAATAAGCACAGGATGTCAGGATCCGAACTTCATCTTTATATATCTCTAGGGCACACCCTGAATACAGTCAAATCTGTCTATAAAGGCCAGATATAGCAGAAAACCAAAAACAGGTGGTTTGTATAGACAGTTGATCTTTATAGACAGGTGGTTAATATAAACACAGGTGCACTGACAGAATTATTAACCAGTAGCTTCTAGCTACATATATCTTAGTGATATAGCCAGGTGATAGTTATAGACAAGTGGTAGATTTTAACATGATTATGGTCTCTAAAGCAGGTTTGACTGTAGCTATAGCCAGGTGCATGGTTTCCAAGGCAGGTTTGACTGTAGTTATGGACAGGTGGTCTCTTAGGCAAGTTTGACTGTAGTTATAGACATGTGGTCTCTCGGGCAGGTTTGACTGTAGTTATGGACAGGTGGTCTCTTAGGCAAGTTTGACTGTAGTTATAGACAGGTGGTTTCTAAGGAAGGTTTGACTGTAGTTGTAGACAAGTGGTCTCTAAGGCAGGTTTGACTGTAGTTATGGACAGGTGGTTTCTAAGGAAGGTTTGACTGTAGTTATAAGACAGGCGGTTTCTAAGGAAGGTTTGACTGTAGTTATAGACAGGTGGTTTCTAAGAAAGGTTTGACTGTAGTTGTAGACAAGTGGTCTCTAAGGCAGGTTTGACTGTAGTTATGGACAGGTGGTTTCTAAGGCAGGTTTGACTGTAGTTGTAGACAAGTGGTCTCTTAGGCAAGTTTGACTAGTTATAGACGGGCAGTTTCTATTAGGCAGGTTTGACTGTAGTTATAGACAGGTGGTCTCTAAGGCAGGTTTGACTTTTATTCATAAAATCTATAGAACTGATGAATGGTACAGGGCTTACCATGATTTAAACATGGTAGAAGTCCCAGACATGTACTTACAACTTAACAGGTTCTCAAATGATGTAATATCCAGAAAATAAATCCAACAGCAAATAACATTCCTTTCATATATGGTCTATAAGGGTGTGGATTGACCTTGAGATTTCAATAAGATCCCCTCATATTTAAAATCTTCTGAAGCACTGGTCCATATAAATTTACTACTAAAAGCACCTATTTACTTAACCAAGTATTCTTATTCTATACAAATGGTACCTGTAAATGATAATGTTTATATAATTACCAGGTAAACGCATGCATTTATCAACATTTGTATGATACATATGACTGTACATACCAAGGTACAGGCATTTATCATTAGTTTCTATAGGTTATAATGACATTCATAAATAGTATTCAAATATCATATTACTCATAAATATCAATAAAAACAATTAGTATTCATATATACACAAGGATATTAATAAGAATATATCTAGATTAAAAACAAATTATTAAATTTTCATTCATACTGGAGAAAAAATAAAAATGAATACAAGTATTATAAATAATGTAAATGCATCGGTACACATTTATAACAATTGACAGGACAAACACAGTATCCTTTTTCAATGACACCATTCTATTCATTTCTTCTTCCTTAATCTACAAACTTAAATTGCTCAATTTGTGGCAACATGTTTAAATCATTGATACCAATTACATTGAATAATATTAATTAACTTTGGAAACTGAGACCCCTTGGTTATCGTTAATCTGGCTGAATAATTGTGAAGAGGTATGGACATTTTATATATAATAGAATGAGAAATTTTTCTTTTGTCCTTCAAACAAATGAAACATCTAACCCTGAACATCTAACCCTGAACATCTCAACATCTCAACGTTGTCCTGGTTATATCATATATGTGGGTATCAAGCAAGCAGAAATCTACAAGCCTCTAACGAAAGGTAAGTCTAAGATCTAAAGCAATATCAAATTAAACATTCTCAGGCAAAATTAGAGATAATGGCATAAGTGTCAACCTTCAAAAGGGAGAGACCTCCCACTCTGATCAGACACTTGGGGGGATATTTTACATGTATACACTGTAGTCTGTCTAAACTGGACAGCCGCAGGACCACATTATGTGTCTGGTTTGTAGAGTAACCAAGTATATAGAATCTACTTGTTATAAATGGTTATTGTCAGGACTACATTGTTTTGGCCAGAGTCCACTTAAGACATGCTGTCAGCTCGCATGGTAATACAAATAGATATTATGAGTAATGCATGGCAAATAAGTTAAGTATATATTATTATATCATTTGTATATAAATGAAAGGTGAAAATATTTTCAAAAATAGGGGACGCAGGGAAAGAAAGTCGAAAAAGGAGGAGACAGAGGGAAGAAATTCTTTGAAAGGTAAAGATTTCAAGGAGAACATCAATACAAGCAAGAGATTATTCCTGGAAAGGGAGAAATAATCAAAAAGGGGAGTGTTTTGGTTAAGGTGAGCACTTGACATGTATGTTATGGTTAAAATCTGATTACTTTTAGAAAGTAACCTTGAAAAGTTCTGCAATGTAACAGTATATACCTATAAGCAAAGCAAACTTCATAAAAGAGGTGTTTTAAATGTGAAATAATTTCTGTTTGAAGCCAAAGCAAGAAAGTAAATTCTGACCTACTATTAGACTAGAGATAAATGTGTAATTAATCTACAATTGTATTTTAAAATTTTAACCTTTTGTAACATTTGATTATATTCCCTCTGACGCTGACTGCCTAGGAATTCCTGTATGTTCTGGTGGTGTTCATCACTATTGCTCAACACACCTGTAGCCATCTGTAACAGGGAAGGATCGTACCAGGGCAGATGAAGGTACATTCAAATGCTAATCCTTGATGTTATTTTTTGTTTTAAATAAAAAAAAAATTAATAATCAAATGAGTGTATTTTCATTTCAAAACTTAGAATACCCAGTACAAATAGATAATTGATCAATATGCTGCATTCTATAAAGCTGGAGCTGCAGGTTTCAGGCAGATTTAGAATTGTAGCCATTTGAGTTAACTTGATTTCAGCAGATCCTGTAATCTATGAGAAAGTAGTCTTCAGGCACAATGGTGTTATTATACACAGCAATGTTTTGGTTACGTTAACTGATCCTGAGGTTCTAAAGATAGCAGAAGGCCACTCGAAACAAGGTTACAAAAAATAAGCAAGAAGAGCTCTTCCTTGTCTGAAACCTTCCTTGTATGCTGTATCATTAATTGAATAAAAACAATCGTGAATGTCGATTCAAATACATTAATTGTACATGAATAAAATAAACTAAATCATGTTTTAATCCAAAGATTTAAATTTAAGTAATGTATGTATTATTCACAAATCACATTTGGCCAGGAAAAAATAACCAGAAAGCATTGCTCAACAAAATAATAGGGTAAAATAGTATTGAATTCCTTTGAATTAAATCATACAAATGGTTACAAAGACCGATGATCGTGTGCAGTTGGTGTCAATAAAACTATCATTCTGTAAATAACGGCTGAGTAGATGTATTAATTATGACTGTACGAAGATAAAATATAATATTATTAGGATTGCCCCACACAAATTGATTTTAGTGT
Source organism: Mizuhopecten yessoensis (assembly GCF_002113885.1). Taxonomy (NCBI): domain Eukaryota; kingdom Metazoa; phylum Mollusca; class Bivalvia; order Pectinida; family Pectinidae; genus Mizuhopecten; species Mizuhopecten yessoensis. The sequence goes on from NW_018408869.1 coordinate 74,584, forward strand.
CAGTTTGGACCTGGAGTCACTGGATTATGAATACACACTGTGATTGGGTGGTTACCGGTTATTGAACAAGAGGTAATTTTATATCTCATAAATAGGGAACCTATACGCCAAATCCCCATACAAATACAGGTTAATGTCAACAACAATGCGGGGTATTATTCTGTGTCAAATCGTAGCGCTGATAATGTACTCTATCAACCTATCTCTCACACAATTTGTCAGTTGTCCATGATCAGAACAGTGGCCTTTTGTACAGCTTTTTATGATAATTCAAAATATTAGCCTTCAATATTCTCAGATGATGAATTAGAATACTAAACATGGAAGTTTATGATAATTTGGACAAGATATCATGTAAAAAAATAATGTTGTCCAGATGTGATATGATTTGGCAGAAAGACTCCATTTAATCATATTTTTGTTAATTGAAAAAATCAAAGAAAAGTAAATTATTGTTCATATTGTAATGAAAAAGGTGTTTAAATACTAACTTGAAATTTTCTTCCCAAAATTGTTTTTGTTTAACAAATAAAACTGCATTCTTTCTTTTTTATGACATGAATTAATTTATTTTCAGTTTTACAGAATTAATGATAAACATTCGAAGCAACTTTCAAAGTTATACTACATATATATACTGGAAGGCGGTTTAGGAAACATAGCAACAGGTACAGAGTCTATATATAACCCCCAGTAGATCTATCATACAGGTGTGACTACAATGTTCACCTCAAATGTATATCTTGTCAAATTTATTATTTACTGACCAAAATAAACTGAACATTCTAACTTCAGTGAGGTTCTATGGACACATGTCAATGTTACACGCGACCCGACTGACTCGTCACGTGCGATCAATTGATGGAGGTGCTGATAGTGGCCCGTCACTGAGGTACAAATGTGTCTTCTGGTTGTCAATGACAACAAATCTGGTCATATGAACGAGCTGACGACCTTAACGTCCACACACATATATACAGGTGTACGATTTAAACCACCATCTCAATGTTATATAGAATCCAGTGTGAATGGCTTTTGTCTGCCTGCTACCGAACGAACAAATAACAACAAGATGTGGGGTTTAGCCTTAGTAGCTCCTACAATAGTACCAGTAAATCGGCATGATCTCTCATATTTCAAGACCTGTTTTAAAAGATCTCCATTAAATCTATTAGGTACCTTTGACTGTTTACAAATTCTATACCTGCACAATCTGTGAACACTGTTATCTAGTGTATATGTATATATTAATGTTTCGATGGGTTTCAAATTCTTAAAAGTCCGACTCATCTCAACACCATGTACGACAGAATAGCAACGTTAAACAATACAGGTATAAAGGCTGTGTGGTTTTAATTTGAAACCTATCTTTAACATCAACAAAAGTATGCCTATATCCAAGATTTAACAGATAATTCACAGCCTATAACTGTATGTATTACACGGCTGTATGCAGTAGGATTAAACAAGAATTGGGCCCATTAATCAATGAGGTCAAGTTTAATTACCAACCTTTAGTTACTGATATTGCTTTAATTACTGTTAAATTAAAAAAACATTTAATGTCTTTAAGAAATATTTTCAGTTCTCACGAATTTTTGTCCATTTATATCAAATGGCCAAATAAATAACCTTAAAATCATATTGGTAAACCATCTAGTCACTTTTTACTACCATGAAGAAAGGGAATTTCTCTTTAGCTCCGTAGTTATAACATATTGGTAAACCCTCTAGTCACTTGTTACTAGCTCTGTAGTTATAACCTATTGGTAAACCATCTAGTCACCTGTTACTAGCTCTGTAGTTATAACATATTGGTAAACCATCTAGTCACTTGTTACTAGCTCTGTAGTTACAACATATTGGTAAACCATCTAGTCACTTGTTACTAGCTCCATAGTTATAACCTATTGGTAAACCATCTAGTCACTTGTTACTAGCTCTGTAGTTACAACAAATTGGTAAATTAAACTAGTCACTTGTTATTAAGCTCTGTAGTTTTAACATATTGGTAAACCATCTAGTCACTTGTTACTAGCTCTGTAGCTATAACATATTGGTAAACCATCTAGTCCCTTGTTACTAGCTCTGTAGCTATAACATATTGGTAAACCATCTCGTCACTTGTTACTAGCTCTGCAGTTATAACCTATTGGTAAACCATCTAGGCACTTGTTACTAGCTCTGTACTTATAACCTATTGGTAAACAATCTAGTCACTTGTTACTAGCTCTGTAGTTATAACATATTGGTAAACCATCTAGTCACTTGTTATTAGCTCTGTAGTTATAATCTATTGGTAAATAACTAGTCACTAATACTTGTTACTACCACAGAGAAAGGGAAAAGTTATATGTAGTACCGATGTCAACTCAATCAATCAAAATTATGATAGTAACTATTAGAAATCAAAAATATATTTGACAAAATACGTACAATCATTTACAAACCAAATGTTCATGTCAAAACATGATTTTAGACTGAGAAATTGAATTGTTTTATCAAAATCCTCATCTATAACTGTCCATTAGCAATTAGTTTCACATACTTATCAAAGCAAGTTTTGTACTTTATTAATTCAATTAGCTGGAACTGTTTATATCATACTGAATATAAAACAAATGTACGTACACTATGAAAGATATATGCTGTATCTAATAAATTTAAATTATCTTTTAAGTCTTTTTGTAAGAAATTCAACATACAGGTATATTCTTTTCATACCAGTGTTTGATAATTTATGTTTCTGCAAAGTCCCTTGCACAGCTGGTACAATTTAACAGTATTTATTGGTAAATATATCTTTGATTTCATTAACTACCCAATTAATATTTTTAATAAAGTGGTACTATGTACCAGAAACACATTTTCAACCAATAAGAAAAATAAATCCTTGAGTTGATTAGTTTTGAAAAATATTTTAAACAAACAGAGCAATCTACTGTATGGTACCCGTGTTTGTTATAACTTATATGGCAGGTATATTGATATGTAGGTATATAGTGGGAATGAAAAATTCAGCCTTGTGCAACTTGAAATCTTGCCAAGATCACGAAGGCATATACTTTATTCATTGAGCAGGGAGAAATGCCAGAGATTGAAAAAAATATTCCAGATTCAGAAAACACTTTTCACCATACTGGATATTTGCCACTTATATATTAACAATTTTCAAAGAAAGTCATGTGAATGTTTTTGGGGACAGATAATGTACACAGAGTTTGTAAATATCCTTAACCTTCACAATTGTAAGTGTATATATAACATTGATATATTACAGTCCTTATAAGCATTCAACAATTAACCAATACTGATACATTTCATTGGCAAACAGCCAATATTCTAACAACATTTAGGTGAGGAAGAATTACTTCAAGGAGGGAACTAAGAATATACATAAATATTTCAGAATATGTGTACACATTAAGAAAGAGAACTAAACATGTAACACCTTAATATCAGCTGGGCTTCTTCAATTAACTAGTCAACTTTCTGTGTTAAAATGTTACATTAAAAAAACGATCGAAGATGACAATGTAAAGTCAATTTAAAATCCAATTGAACTGAAATATAGATCATGTTATATCATATAAAAAAGAAGGAAAATTATGTAAAATGTGAAAAATGATGTCATAAGATGAATATTCCTGAAAAAAACCCACAAATTAGTTTTGACATCCACCCAGTAATATAACAAATATCTTACCACATTTTGTCCCTGGTTGGGGGCGGGCTGTCCGTTATATGTGTTGTAGTTTTGTTGATATCCATTTCCCACCATTGCTGATGACATGGTATGGTGATGGACTAAAAATAAAATCATACATCACTTGAAAATCTTTGAAACAGAAGTAGGAAAAGCAAATTTTCTTTTAGACAACATGTTATTTAGGCGAAACTAAAAACTGTAGTTGATTTGATTATGATTGGGAAAAATCTCTCTCTTGACAGATGGTGCCTACAATGTACATGAGTATCATTGTAACTGTAAGTGTTTTTTAAACCTTCCTGGGCATTTGGACAATGGGCTTTAGAGCTAAAAAAAATAATAGCATTTTTTCCTCTCTATAACCTGATTCACTTTGTACATTAACTTCAATTAAAATGGTCTGTTACACCTATAAAATCAATAAATATAGAATCAATATTTGTCTTATACATTATATTTGACCATTTAAACCCGGCACTACAAAAATGAGATCTATCACACATGTATTGGAGTGTATACCTCCTTTACCAGGATAAAAACGGCTTCTAAAGTGATCTGTCATACGCAAACCTCCCTATATACATGTATGTACTAATACATTGAAGAGAGTTTTTAAGTGATATGCCAAAGTGCCGTGGACCAGTATGTAACAAGTCAACAAACATGTACAAAGCCAATAGCCTGATTATATACAAGGAAATCGTTCCAACTCTAGTGAAAAGCTCTTGATATGAAAGCAGATTAATCTACTTTCTTACAGATTAGGTTTATACTAAGCCATTCATTTTCAAACAACAATTTTGTATTCATTCACTGTAAAATATGTCATGACATTAGTCATTTCATCTCACCTTGAATGTCTGTTTCCTTCTTTAAATAAGCACTTATTTAAAGATATAAAATAAAATCCTAAAAACATTTTGGCGGAATTTTCAACACTTTAAAACATAAAACGGGTTTACTGTAACACTTTAAAAATATGTATAAATTATCAAATTTGGATCAATGAAGCATATACCCGTCACTTTCCCTGCCACTAAACATAAACAATTGATGATTTTTTTGGAAAATATGAATAAATCTAGATTTTAATATTTATTTATTGTAGGCCTATGATTTTGCTTGTTTTTAGTTCCTTTTTTTATAAATATATCAACATAATCATATTTGATACTAATTATAGCCATGTGAAAATAATTGTTTTGTTGTTTAATTCATATTAATCTAAATTAATGAAGTGATCACCTGGCTGTATTAAGAATGTTAGTATTTTATTAAATTAAGGTACATTACAGCACAGTAACATATATGTGTGTGTGCTTCTGTAAAACTGATGTTACTCACACTATAATGAAAATAAAATAGATTAAATATAATATCAAGAATAGGTTTCCAATGTCAAAATCGAAGTTTTCTTAATCTCAATTATATACACAAATTACCTGTATATGTGGTAGCGAATGTCAAATCCTGTAACGGTCAGAATCCGGTTCCAATATTCTCTAAGACAATGTGGTTGACAGGTACAAAGATACGATCGCGTGGTTAGCAACACCCAAACCACAAATAAATCCCTGTCCTTCTTCCGACCAAAAACACATTCATAAAAATTGAATCACTTGGTTATTGACTTTGTTTATGTCTTCTTTTGACAAGCATGTGTTATAACCCCAAAACGAAGAAAATTATTATATATTCCTATGTAAACAAATACCCTGGGTGATCCAGTCCGCCATGTCCGTCAAGCACTGCTTGGTAAGAACTAATCAAGAAAACATTACCATTTCTGTGTATATGAATCCGGATTCTTCTTCAATAGCAACAGCCCTCTTCATAAAATCGAATAAAAGTGAACAATAGCATGCGTATTTCCTATATCATATAAATATTTTAAATCAAAAAAAGAAAAATGAAACGAAATACTTGTAATTCTGTTATTATTATTCAGATTGTTTTACCATAATGCCCATACCTATTTCAGTTTTAATTTTAGAACCAGTACTTGACCTCCGGTTCAAAGAGACGTCACGCATGCGCATATGTTATAAATAAATGAGCGCCAGATTCGAGGGCTGCTGTTTAAAACATCAACAATTCATCACATGCATGATTCTACGATTTAAAATAACTGTGTAAATCAGTATGCATATAAAGACGGTCGTGATCGACGGCTTCAAGTCCTACGCACAAAGGACTGAAGTCAGTGGCTTCGATCCCCTCTTCAACGCAATCACGGGTTTGAATGGAAGTGGAAAGTCTAACATTTTGGACTCGATTTGTTTTCTTCTCGGCATTACAAATTTGTCTCATGTTAGTACAGTAGTTTCATCTCTCTATTAAAGTGATGTTGTTTTATATTCACATCATAACTTATTTAATAGTCAGCACTCCTATCGTTTCCGATCAGGTGTTATTCTCGCTTTGTGGTTAATTTTTGCAAAATTATACGGATACCAAATTTTGTATTTTTATCACCCAATGGTGCATTCACACAGCATATGAAAAGTATGTTTGTGAGTTTTTTAATACCTGATTGAGAATATAGAATGTTTTGTAGATAAAAAAAATGAAGATTCTCGAATATGAAATTAGTAACACACATGACAAAAAAATGGGGTGCAGTCGTTTCGGTAAAAAAGAAGATGTTTCGATACTTTTTGTAAGTCGTTTCGGTACTTGTATTTAAGTTGTTTCGGTACTGCAATAATTTTGATTATTGTTTCGGTACTTCGTACTTTGGTATCTAAACGACCGGGGTGCAGTCGTTTCGGTACTTCAAAAAGAAGATGTTTCGGTACTTTTTGTAAGTCGTTTCGGTACTTGTATTTAAGTTGTTTCGGTACTTCAATAATTTTGATTATTGTTTCGGTACTTCGTTTATTAGTTAATAAATATTTTTCATTCGTTGTTTATTGTTTAAACAATTACGCAGATCAGTCAATCTTTGTTTTCATACTTCAAATGTGATCCTGCAACATACGCGATGGTTGTTTATTTAATGTTTGCTTTTTTAACTGAGCAGCTGAGTAGATCGGAGTAGCTCTTTAGGAGAAACTCAACAGTGAGGGAATTCACCAACTTGTCATAAAAATGAGGGTTCCACTATCAAATTTATCAAAAACTCATCACATCTTCGGCTATGATAGTAGCTATTGAATGACGATGTGAATTATGTTGTTAACTGTTTTTAAATGTATTTTTGTTTTTGTTTACTGAGTATAAATATATGCTATCCCTGTATGGAAATAAAATTATTCATCAATGTAATAATATTAATTGTTTAATTTTTTGTATTCATGATTGAAACGAACGCCGCATATCGATCGAAACGAAAAAAAATGATGAGAGAAAATAGACGTACATGTAAGGGTACTTCAGATGATACATCATGAAGCGTCATGTGTATTTTGCAATCCTCTTTTCCAAATCATATAATGTTGAATAGCAGCTCTAAATATAAATCATTAAATAACAGTACAAACTCATTTTGCGGTACCCTCACGTGTATTTTTTGTTTATGTCGCTGACATATATATTAGTAATTCCTGTAGGGACTCTATCTAAATTAGAGATTTATAATGATAGAAAATCTATCATTATAAATCTCTGATTTAGATAGAGTTCCTATAGGAATTAACATATTAGATATCAAGTTTGTGCTTATATCAAATATACATGGACTGTATCTAAACAAGCAATGTTTTCCATAAGTACCGAAACGATTTTCAGAAGTACCGAAACGACTTTCAGAAGTACCTAAACGACCTGAATTCCAAAAAAATGGAATGGGAAGTATCAAAACGTCTTGTGCATACTGAAATAAGTCTTATAATTCAGACTTTTTTACACACCATAGATAATAGGTCTATGAGATGCAAATTTCTTACAGGAAAGTTGTACTTGTACATTCGGTGTTCAATATATATATATATATATATAGCATGGAATAAAGAAAATATCTAATAATAAAGGAAGATAAGTAATTTCTCAAAGGACTTTTTCTCTCACTACAGTTACTTATCAATGAATGTGCACTACTAATGTGCACAGACAATTTGGTCTATGAAGTAAAATGAAATTATTCACTTAGACCTACAGTGTTTTTCATGGTCTTCTTCCTTTACAAGGATTAGACTCAAAGGTTTGAGTGCACTTGATCCTGGGAGGTGGCATTAAAAATGTTAAAAACAATCATTTTTGTTAATTTGTACTATAAGATAAAAATAGAAAACACTTCATGGAAGGTGAGTGTACATGTCTATGGGTCTGCCATTAAGTTCAAAAATATACTAATATTTTATTTTTACTTATTGTCAGGTGCGTGCAACAAATTTACAAGAACTGGTGTACAAGAATGGTCAAGCTGGTATCACAAAGGCAACTGTCAGCATTACATTTGATAACATGGACAAGAAACAGAGTCCTCTTGGATATGAACAGTATAATGAGTTCACTGTCACAAGACAGGTAGGCAGTACTATCTGTTGTTTTCAATTTGAGAACTGTCAATGATTTGGACACTGTAAAAAAACAGGGTATCCATGAAATTAAATTTGGAAAATTTGGTCAAAATTTTGTGATACTGGAGTTTATTGAAACTTGATTTTTCAACACAAAAAAAGTTGTAAAATAAACCACATATACTTTATTGATGGCAATAAGAATGTGTGTAATTTTTTAAGATTTCTTAAAGAGGAAAAAAATATGCATGTTGTGTTGGTTTACCTTACAAAGCAGAATTGCTATTCCAGGGCTTTTAAAGACATTGCACTATGTTGTTACATGGAACACTGTGAACTCCACAATTTACCTGGGACTTGTGCATGCCAGAATAACACAAAAATTCTGCAATAATATCTGCCTTATTTAACTAGGAATTTACTTATTTCAGGTTGTGATAGGTGGCAGGAATAAATATCTCATCAATGGTAGCAATGCTAACAACACCCGAGTCCAGGACTTGTTCAGGTCTGTCCAGCTAAATGTCAACAACCCACACTTCCTCATCATGCAGGGGCGGATAACTAAAGTCCTCAATATGAAACCTCCTGAGGTAAATAAAATGGCAGGGTTAAACTCTGTTCTGAATATTTAGATATTTCATTTTTGAAAAATTGGTATCTGACAGGTACAACTCACCTCTTCGCGTCTGCATTTTAGACTCTTTGCAAAGATGTCATGTAAATACCACCCTTTATTTGTTCATTTATGTGTATATATTAAGTGATTGTAAGCCTTTGTTTTTGTGTCACAATTACAACTAATACTATTATCCATATGTTGTAAAGCACTTCAGAGTAATTTTACAAATTGTATAGGGTGCTATATATAAATGTTGTATATTATTATTATTAAGAACCCTTTCTAAGATACACACAGTGAATAATGATCACTAGGTTCATTTATCTATTTTTCTGTTCTGTAATACAATATTCTATAAATATTACAATGACACCTGTCTAAACTAACCTCTGATTATTTTGACATCCTGTCTAATCTTACCTCTGACATCCTGTCTAATCTGATGTCCTGTAGGTATCTTCTCTTATGCAACATTAATGCTGAAATCCCATTTCATATAACACTAATAAAATAAGACTTCCATATAGAGACATTCTTTCTATTCTGACCAATATATTGTGTTCCAGTATATCTGACGAGACAGGTTTCACATTAATAATGTTTTTATTTATCTGTTACAGATTTTGTCTATGATTGAGGAGGCAGCAGGAACTAGATTGTACGAGAGTAAAAAGGAAGCAGCTCAAAAAACCATTGAGAAAAAGGATGCTAAATTAAGAGAAATTGATATGGTAAGTACTTTAATAATTCATTTACCTTCCATAGTTAAATACAAATCTGTGAATAAGGTCAAATGCTAATAATTTTGTGAAACAAAAAAAACATGAAATAGCTTCTGCAACAGAAAATCGGGAAATATTTAAAATAAGATGCCTCTTGTTCTGAAGAAGCTTTCTTACCCAAAGTGAGGTTTGGTTTTTAAATCTACATTTTGTAAATGCTTTTGCACTTGCTAAAAATGTCTGATTTTTTTAATTGGTACATGTATTGAAATGTTTATTCAACATAACAGTCTTTTTTGTGTATTTGTTAAGATTTTAAAAGAAGACATTGCACCAACTCTTAGTAAGCTGAAGGAGGAGCGATCATCTTATTTGGAGTATCAGAAGATTATACGGGAGTTAGAACATCTTAACAAACTCTACATAGCCTACCAGTTTGTTTGTGCTGAGGTAAGTAACATAATGAGTATGTATTGTTAGGTTTTCATGCATATTTTATGCTTGTTTTACTTAAATAATTATTTACATTTCATCAGCAAAAGAAAATGTCTTAGTTTTGTCAATCATTTTTCCCAGTTTGGACTCCGGGTCTGATTCCCAATATACCATGATAAATCCCTGAAATATGTCTAACAAACTAAAATGAATGACTATCCTTGAAATCAAATGTTTGATAACCAATTATCACAATTTTCTTCTCTAATACCACACATATAGATCAAGGAGATCTTTTAAAACTTGCTATCAAATTATTTCATGAATTAAACTAATGCACATATTACATGTATGCTATTGTAAAGAAGTTAATGGAACTGACCTTTTTTTTTATAAGGACCAGCTATATTATTTTGTCTTGTTTGAGTTGTTAAACCCCATTGTCGGTTTGACAGTGGTGTTAGTCAGTGTTTTACTTCTAATATTAGGGTCAGGCTGCTGTTTTCTGGAACAAATTCACATAGTAAAGGTTTTGTGTAACACTGATAATAGTCAAAAGTCCTCAAATACTGTATCAGCTGGGGTCTTTATTTCACATTCATGTTTAAGGTAAACAAAAAATAGCCAAAAGAAAACCTCAAAATTCAAGCTCACAGTATTTGTATTTTTCCATATTTTGTTTTCATGAAAACGTTATTTCCACCTTCAGAATTAAGCCCAATTACTATCAATGTTTTATTTTTCAGGAAAGGAGAAAGAAATCAGCTGAAGAATTGTTAGAGATGCAGGAAGGGATCAAGTCTCTGAAGGACAGGATGGTGGAGGTGATTGTAGAGCAATATTAGTTACCTCCCTTGTGATTTACATCACAAGATGTGTTCATATGCACTCTTCAACAATTTGTTATTCATATGAATTATATTCAGTAAACCATCAAAATCTATTGTTATTGGCTTAGGTGGCTGTTCATAGAATTTGCTTATTGGTCATGTATTAAGACCTTGAAAAGTGCTGAAAATTATCAGGAGGCGCCTTGGAAATTGCTTCATATTCATTATTCTAAGAAAAAGACTCATCATTTTTTTTTTACCTTTGTCAGTCAACTAATGAAAAATTTTAAATTAGGAAAATTGATAAATAAGAAGATTTAGTATGCTTTGAAAGTGAAGTTCAGTAAATTAATTCAGTTCAATTGTAAATTATTGAATGCCTCCATATTGAAGCCCTTTTAAATTTCAATCTGTACTTTTAAATTTCAAATTGTAATCATGAAAAATACTTGATATTATACCAGATGATTTTATGAACTTTGATAGTGCACTGTCTAAACATATTTTGATAATTATCGAGGATGTTGTATCACTGTTTAGGACTATCCCAGATACGAAAATGTGACGGATTTATGATACCCATCACTCACTATTTGAATTTTCTTATATTGTGATAATGATTTTTTAAAGACACACACACCTTTAAATATCTGTCAACCTTGTCCTCTTCAGATTGATGGTAAAGTTAAAGAATTGGATGGAGTGATTGATGCTCTACAGCGTAAGAGGGACCAAGAGTCGGGTAGTGTGATGCAAAAGTTAGAAGAAAACCTAAATGAACAGAAGAAAGCAGAGGCTCGGGCACAGAGTGCCATAGACAACAAGAAGGAAGGCCTGAAAGCAGAGCAGAAAAAGCGAAAAGAGCTCACCAAACACTCCGAGGAGGTAGGTTCATGTAATTAACTGTATATCCTTTGACAAGTATGGGTCCCATTTCTTCAAAGAAATTGATCAGTCTTTTAAATGTAAAAACAATTTATGGTAAATTTAAGTTTCAGGTATTACATCATCCCCACATTAAAGTGCCTTTCAAAATTCTGAAAACTATTAGGCCAAATAAAATTAATTACTTGGTTCTCAGGCCATTTTTTTTCAAAAGAGATGCGGCAGGGCGGGATATTTTTTTTCATTTTAAATGGCAAAAAGAGACGAGGGCGATTTTTTTTTATTGTGAAGTTTGTAAAACGTTCATTGTGGGCATTTCCTTGTCTTTTTATAGTTGTGTAGATACGCGTCATAGACCAAGCCTCCGAAAATACCCCAACGATGTTCCAGACGAGAATCACTAAACCCCCCACCCCCCCATTCCTTATTTGTACCGAAATGAGCGCCATTTGTACACAAGACTAATAAGTCATAATCACTTTAACGCTTGCCTGTATATCAATCCTTATCTTTATTCAAACGTTTCGGGACTTGGGTGACTAACGAGTAAAATCAACATGCGGACCAATTTTACGGATTTTTTTAAAGATGGTGGCTGGCGCATTCACAAAAATTTTTTTATTACTTTCACGATAAAATCGGCAATGCGGTGCCCTAAAATGAAATGAGCGCAGGCCTGAGGACCAAGTAATAAAAAAAATTGGGCCTTACGTAACCTGTCTAGAAAGCACATGTTAATCAAGAAGAAAAAAGCATTACACAATTTGTGTTTGAGCTGTTACTACTAATAAAGAAATCATTGTTATATTTCATGGTGTTAAATTTTTGGTGGACTAGAAATATTTTCACTATTAATTGCAATGCATTGATACAGGACAAAAAAGCACTGCAAGCCAAGGAGAAAGAGTGTGGTAAGGTGGATGGTACGCTGGAGAAGCTACAGGAGCAGAGTAAGAGTGACCAGGAGGCTCATGTGGCAGCCCAGAAACACTACCAGGCTGCAACCTCTGGTCTATCTAAAAATATAGATGGAGAGGATGCCAGTCTTAACGACCAGCTCATGAGTAAGTGGTCAAGAATAGTTTAAAGGCAAAAAAGAGATTGTTTTACCCCTATACTTAGATACACTTTAAGATAGCATTTCCAGTTTTAAAAAATCCAATTCCATTTAGACTGAGTACAAGAATGTTTGAATTCCAGTGCTCTGATAGGCCTTGGTTCAATTCCCAGTCTTGAGGGCAATGTTTGTTGGACCTTGAAATAGTTGATACTGCAGCTGAGTTCTCTGTAGCTCAAATTTACAACAGAAGGATTAGCTGAGGCCCTAGAAACTATTTAACGGGACACATTTTTAGTTATTTTGAAACCCCATGCAACTGTTTTACCTCAATTTCATGTAAAGTCAGTTCCAAGATGAACACTTGGTTTGGTCATATTTTTTTATCGTTTTCACCATGGGTGATTTTATTGACCTGCAGCTTGACCTGAATTTACATTATAGGCAAATAGTTCTATAGATTACATAATGGGCAAAGAGTTCTATAGATTACATAATAGGCAAAGAGTTCTATAGATTACATAATAGGCAAAGGGTTCTATAGATTACATAAAAGGCAAAGAGTTCTATAGATAACATAAAAGGCAGAGTTCTATAGATTACATAATAGGCAAAGGGTTCTATAGATAACATAAAAGGCAAAGGGTTCTATAGATTACATAAAAGGCAGAGTTCTATAGATTACATAAAAGGCAAAGAGTTCTATAGATTACATAATATGCAAAGAATTCTATAGATTACATAATAGGCAAAGGGTTCTATAGATTACATAAAAGGCAGAGTTCTATAGATTACATAAAAGGCAAAGAGTTCTATAGATTACATAATATGCAAAGAATTCTATAGATTACATAATAGGCAAAGGGTTCTATAGATTACATAAAAGGCAGAGTTCTATAGATTACATAAAAGGCAAAGAGTTCTATAGATTACATAATATGCAAAGAATTCTATAGATTACATAATAGGCAAAGGGTTCTATAGATTACATAAAAGGCAGAGTTCTATAGATTACATAAAAGGCAAAGAGTTCTATAGATTACATAATATGCAAAGAATTCTATAGATTACATAATAGGCAAAGAATTCTATAGATTACATAATAGGCAAAGAGTTCTATAGATTACATAATAGGCAAAGAGTTCTATAGATTACATAAAAGGCAAAGAGTTCTATAGATTACATAAGCAAAACATTATTTAGATTTTGGATTCAATGGTAACAAACTTTGAGAATTTTGTTACAAGTATAACAATTATTCATGGTAAAGTTTGTTTTTTATAGCTGCCAAGAATGAGATCAGTACAGCAGAGACAGAGACAAAGCAAGCTCAAATGAGGTAAAGGCAGTGACAAAAATACATAAGTTTGTAGGAAGTTGAGGAAAACTGTATCTTGAGGTATTAAATATTCATTCTATTCACATTAAAATACATCATTATGTGAATAAATCAGAAGAAGAAATTATGTTATGATCCACAATTCTGTAATACAACATAATCTGAGTTTAAAATGCTATTTAATCTTATACTGCAATTTAGTTTCGGCTATTTTGGACACAAATATATGAGGAGAACCTTATTAATGAAAGTGCAGACCTATTTATTTTTTCCTTGACCAGACCGAATTACTGAATTAGTCCCACCAATGTACAGTACAATAGTATTATCAAGGTCACATACACTTTAAAAGAAATAGTGATATAAATAAAAACTACCATTCTGAGATATTTCCAATCTCTTTGTGTTTAAGTGTGCTTCGTTTTTCAGTCTTTGGAATACTATGGTAGATAGATATTAAAGAAAGGATTTCAATTTATGAAATGAGAACAGTTGATATACAGCATTGATTTGTTATACCCAACAGGCTAAAACATGCCCAACAAGAGATCAAGAAGAAGCAGGCAGACCTGAAGAAAACTGAACAGGGGTACAAAAAGGACCAAACCGCTTATGAAGCTATTGCCAAAAACATGACTGCCCTTGAGGTTGGTATCATTACAGACAAATTTGTTAGTAATTGTTGTCAAAGACTTTATTAAAATCTGAGCTTTTAATATTGTAAGACCAAAAGTTCTCAATATGCTTATCCTTGAATATTACTTAGAAATAACGATACCAGTATAAAAAAAGGAAATCTATCCGACGTCTGAATCGCATTGAACTTTCTGCAACTGTTCAATAAGACGTAATGAATAAATATATAATATTATTAAAATATCAAGATAACTTTTGCAAACAATTTGGTTTTTCTTTCATAATCGTTATGTTAATTTCTTGTGAAATTGTTTACTGTTCATTTTGTAGGCAGAGATGAAGAAGTTAGGATTTGAAGAAGGTAAAGATGACAAGTTGTCTGCAGAGAGGAGAAGCCTCGGTCAGGAAGTTCAGCAGTTACAGGAGAAACTGGAGACCCTGGAGGCTAGGTAATAGTTAAGTATGGCAGTGTTTAGTAGACCTGTCATGGTAGTATCGTGATATCTGGGGTACATTGCAGTAGTTGTCATTTCACAACTTGTACATTTTACTTCTCTTTTCAGTTTGTTGTAAATATGCTCGATCAAGCAACAACATATCTTATGTGGAAGGGTAGTTATAATTTGATAAATAACGACGGAAGTAGTCAAAATTGAAGTATACTATAGCAGTGGTTATGTATTGTTTGAATACTATCAGTAGGCAGCTGTTCAGGAAACCAGTATCGCAATGCATTGATAGTTCAATTTAACTTTCACATTCTTGGTAGGTAGGCCCAGTCATGCTCACTTAAGGAATGCTGCACCTCAACCATATTAACAGCAATCTTATTAGGGCCCCGTATCGGAGATACGGGTGCCCTATATAGTAATCACTGTCTGTCTGTCCGTCCACAAATTTTGTTCCTGGCTGATAACTTTGGTATTTATTGACCGATGTACATGAAACTTGGTCAAGATGTTCAGTTCACAAAAATACACATTGAGGAAAAAAATTCAAGGTCATTAGGTTCAAAGATCAAGGTCACATTTTACATCTTTTCACTGATAAACATTTTGTTATGACGTTATGAAGCAAAGTTGATCAGAATTAAACAAGGAGTCAACTGACCAAAGGTCAAGGTCATCGGATCAGGGGTCAAGGTCAAATTTTGTAGCTTTTCACTGGTGAACATTTCGCTGTGACATTATGAAGCAAAGTTGTTTGGAATTAAACAAAGAGACATACTGAGGTAAAAAGTTGAGGTCAAAGGTCAAGGTCAAATTTTGCATCTTTTCACTGATGAACATTTTGTTACGACATGATGAAGCAAAGTTGATCATAATTAAACAAGGAGTCAATTGACCAAAGGTCAGGGTCATTTGGTCAAAGGTCAAGGTTAAATTTTGTATCTTTTCACTGGTGAACATTTCGCTATGACACTTTGAAGCAATGTTGCTCAGAATTAAACAAGGAGTCAACTGACCATAGGTCCAGGTTACGGGGTCCAAAGGGTCAAGGTCAAGTTTTGTATTTTTCACTGATGAACATTTTGTTATGATATTAAGAAGCAAAGGTCGGAATTAAAGAATAGGTCAACTGACCAAAGATCAGGGTCACTGGGTTAATGGTCAAGGTCATTTGGGTCCAATGGTCAAAGACAAAGTGGATCTTTGACTTTGACCCTGGTTCTTGATGGAGGAGGTATATAAGGTGAAATAAAACAAATCAAAGCTAACAAATGAGTATTGCACCGGTATTTACATTTCTGTTAGCCCAGCAAATATGGAGGTGGAAGGAAACAAGACTCACATCATAGTACATGTAAAATGTATATTTTGCTTCCTTGCGATTCTTTTTGAAGTCCAAATGTCAAACGTCAAGCTCAGCTATATGGGCAGATTGCTTCTTGATGATTATGGGGGATATATTGCCACTAGATGGGGCCCTTATTGACCTGTCAGTGTTGTAGTTATGTACTACCCTCAGTTTTATTATGATTTTATCATAGGCAAATATATTGAGGAAGTTTGAATTAGTGGATTTTGTGCAAACTAAAAATGTGTAAATTGAACTCTCACTGACATAGCTGCTATACAGTATGGTTTTGGTTCCAGATTTCCACAACTGCAGTTTGAGTACAGAGATCCTGAGAAGAACTTTGACAGGAGTAAGGTGCATGGACTTGTATGTAAACTGATCAAGGTCGTGGATGTGAGGAACGCCACAGCTTTGGAAGTCTCTGCTGGAGGGAAGGTAAGTCATCGTCTGACGTAACTGACGAGTGGTGATAGGAACTAGGTTGCTAGGAACTGGTGGACCAAAGTTCTGAATACTCCACTCCATTGCTCTGTTCATAAAAAAAGTTTTAGTTTGAACATGTTATTTATATATTAAACTTCAAATGAAAAGGAGTAAATGAGGTTTGGTTCTGTCCTCTACAATATCTATATCATAAATTCCAAATCATTATCAATAAAAGATTATTGAATAATACAGTTGTGGTACCGCACAACGCACCAAAAATAGCGTGCGCACACCGTGCATACATCGTTCACACACCGTCCGCACATCGTTCACACATGGTGCGCACAACTGTGCGATTTAGCAATCGTTCGCCCCGTTGTGCGCTTCTCTCCGCACAACTGTGCGATTTGGTATCATTTGTAGATCAAAATTACGGAATGACAAAAATACGGAAGGCTTGTATGCGATAATGTACACTGTGTATATATCTGTAATTTCTCATCACAATAATCAAGATTATACAATTTCACAA
>NW_018408869.1:92590-136253 GCF_002113885.1 Mizuhopecten yessoensis
AACCGTATAAATTGTTAAGGCATTCCTCAATTTACACCAACCACGATTGTTATCGCACAACGTCCGTCCATCGTGCGCACAGATGTGCGCAAGCAATGATCGTCTAGCTTTTTATCGTTCGCCCATCGTGCACACACCGTTCACACACCGTGCACACATCGTGCGCACACCGCACATCGTGTAACGTTGTGCGATCCCACAACTGTAAAATCTTTTTAATTCTTGAGAAGGAAAATAGGATTTTTTAAGCAAAACATGTTAAAAAAACAATGTAAGCATACTTTTTAGCTCACCTGGTCCAATTTATTTAAACGACTTCTCCTTCTTAGCCACTGATTGGAATTTGACTGGAAGCATTCCTTGGTGGTGGGGATACAAAATTGTACAAATGGTGGGGCTGAAGGGTGTTGGCAATTTGGCTATATTGCTTTAAGCAACTTCTTCTCTAGAACTAAGAGATGTATATCAACAATATTTGACTGGAAGCATCCCTAGGTAGTGAATATTCAAAATTGTACAAATGGTTGGGCTGACCCCCCCAGGGGGCTGAGGGGCAGGGCCAAAATGGGTTATTTGGCTATATTGCTTTAAGCGACTTCTTCTCTTGAACTTAGAGATGGATATCAACCATATTTGACTGGAAGCATCCCTAGGTGGTGGGGATTTAAAATTGTACAAATGGTGGGGCTGACCCCTCAAGGGGCTGAGGGCGGGGCCAAAAGGGGGCAATTCAGCTATATTGCTATAAACGACTTCTTCTATAGAACTATGCGATGGATATCGATCATATTTGGTCGGAAGCATTCATGTGAGGCAGGGATTCAAAATTGTTCAAATGGTCGGGCTGACCCCCCAGGCTAAGGGGTTGGGCCAAAAAAAATATATAACTTGGAAATGGTTGAGATCCCCACCGTATAACCATATATACAATTGCTGAGTATAAAGAGAAGAATGCACATTTGCTTCCAGGATGGCTCTAGGGTCTGGCCCCACCCTTGGAGATATAGTCCCTGGGTCATAACTTTGAAACGGTTGAGATCCCCACCCCAGAACTATATATACAAATGCTAGGCATTAAGAGACAAATGCAGTCATGATATTAGAATTGACCACAGGGTGTGCCCCACCCTTGCAGACTTAACCCCTGGGTCATAACTTTGAAACTGTTGATCATGAGATCCCCACCCCAAACTATGAATACAAATACTAGGCAAAAAGAGACGAATGCAGTCACAACCCTAGGGACCTAGTTTCTGAGTCATAGCTGATCCCCACCCCATAACCATACATAAAATTGGTGGGCTTGAAAATCTTATACAGATATGATATAAGGAATGGCCTTGGGGTCGGGCATATACCCTTGGATCTCATTTGGAGAATATTTTGTCATGATTGCAAAGATATCCAGGTGAGCGATACTCTTGTTTAGTAGTTGTCTTACATGAAGGCATTTCATGTTAATTTTAAAAACCTGATTTATGATCTGTTGTATTTATCACTATACTCTTGCTTGTTACAGGTTCCTGTTATGTTGACTCATGCAAATGTGCTAATGATAAATGTTTTCCAAAAACCGTAGAACAGTAATATGTCAATATCTATATGTCTATGTTAAAATTAGCCACAAATTCACACACTTATAACAATTTAGAAATCAAGATTAATACAGAAAACATGTCATTTTTCCTGAATAAAATATGCATAATAAATTTCCATTTCTACACTGATTTTCAGTTGTACAATGTGGTCGTAGACACAGAGGTGACTGGCAAGAAGCTGCTACAGAAGGGAGAGTTACGTCGACGCTACACAATCATTCCTCTCAACAAGATATCTGCACGCAGTATCAACACTGACACCGTCAAGCGTGCTGAACAACTGGTAGAGATATTCTTGGAATTTACGGGTGTTTAAAGGGTTTTAAGATGGCTCCTTTTTCATCTTGTTGTTTTGAATTAAAAATAATTAAAATTTGATATAGGGTGATTTATATGAAGCAGTCTTGTTGCAAAAAAAAAAAAAATGCATCTTTCTATCTTCCATTATTAGATATTAGCATCTATAAGTCATCTTCAAATGCAATAGTACACAGGATTTATATAAATTAGAAATGGTTACTTCCAGTTCGGTTTCACTTTAATTCTGTTTTCTAGGTTGGGAAGGACAATGTAAACACTGCTCTGTCTCTGATTGGGTATGAGAAGGATCTTAAAGCTGCCATGGAGTTTGTGTTTGGCTCAGCCTTTGTATGTAAGGATATGGATACTGCCAAAAAAGTCACCTTTGACGAGAGGGTGATGAAGAAATCCGTGACATTAGAGGGCGACTCATTTGATCCTGCTGGCACACTCACTGGAGGTAAACACTTTTTGCTCAGATCACTGTTTGGAAAAATTACAAAACAAGACATACATCTTTAAAAAAGATAAGCCACCTAGTTTTAATGTATGAAATAGCTGTGTAACTATTACCTAGCTTAAAACAAATGACCAGACAAACAGGAATTAAAACTATAATAACAGCAACAAAAACTTCACACTTAATTTATGATTAACTGTTTGACAACCATGTTGATTGTTTGACAGGAGGTAAATATAAACTGAGGGTGTATTTTCAGAAGTACAGTGGAACATGTTGGTATGCCAGCAATACAGTATACTTCTGGTCAAGGTTATCAAGTTTTGAGCAACCTAGCAACTGTCATTATTCTCTGACTGTAAGGCTGACTATTGTTGTTGTATAGGTGCCCGGGCTCAGACCAGTTCTATCCTGGAGAAACTACAAGCATTCCAGGACATTCAAGGGGAGCTCCACACCAAACAACAGAGACTGTCCGAGGTGGAGCGGGAACTGAATGCTCTCACTAAGACTGCAGAGAAGTAAGTGTTGATCAGTACATAGGAAACCTTGGTAAGACTTGTGAAGTTATGGATGTATAATGTAGTAAAAGTAAGTCTGATGGGAAATGTTGGATGGTATTTCACAAGCAGTGGCAACCTTACTGTATCGAGAAGATTTTTGTTACAAGATTTTGCTTACAATCATTAAGAAGGAATTAAAATTAAAGAGTGTTTTCCCGTTGTTTGTTACAGATTTACAAGCATGAAGCAAAAATATGATCTGAAAGTGCAAGAAGCAGAACTTGTGAAAGCAAGATTGGAGCAGAGTTCTCATCACCAACAGCTTGAGGAGATCAATGCTCTGCAAGCCTCCATAGGTAGCCAGAAAAACAAGTTACTTTTGTTGGACCTGATGTCTTATTATTATACTCTGTGCGCACTGAGGAAAAAGATGAGGTTCTGATTAATCTGTTTTACATTTAATAATGCAAAACTATTTGTGGCCTTAACCCCTGTTCTATAAAAAAAATCCAGGATTTGTTTTTCACTTTATCTACTTTATTTTTTGACACACTGTGTTCTTACAATCGATATATAGAGATGCACTCGTGAAAAATATCAAAAATATAAGCCACACTCGTGAAATATATTTGGTATTACTGAAGACACCATTAAATATTCTATTTATTGCATTTTTAAAGCATAAAACATGAAAAATGTAATGCATTAAAAAAGGGCGGGAATCATAAGCGTAATAATTAGCACCATATTCCAATGACGTCACGCTTGACAACAAGGCTGCGCAACATTTTGAATGGGATACTCAACACAATTCCTACATTTTCTGGTATGATTGCTTATAAAAATGCTATTAATTGTATATTGATGTAAATACTTAAGCGTGTGCACCAAACATTTACCATAACAACCACTTATTCTACCGTCGCTTCATTTGAATCTGAACAAAAAAAATGTTGCCTTTGATTGCAGCGAATAGAAGATACCGTTATGATTGGTCAATACCAAAAAGTAATATTTTCACACTTTTGATATTTGTCACAGTGTGAAAGATATCAGTTTTATCAAGTTGATAGAATCCGTTATTTCACTGGCAAACATGTTATAAAAATATTTACGTGTACAGAGGAACAAGAGGAGCTGCTGAAGAAAGCTAAGGAGACACAGGACAAGGCATCTAAGAAGGTGAAGGACCTGGACAACAAGATCAAGAATGCCAAGGCTGTGAGGGAGCAGGAACTCAAGGAGGCCCAGGAGGCCGTCACAAAGGCCAAGAAAAAGATGGAGGAATCCAGCAAACTGATGAAGGAGAAATACCAGGTCTGGTTTACATTAATACTTTCAGTGTACAGCCACAGACTTTTTATGCCCACATAACCAATATCATTGTTTCAATAACTGAATATGAAAATATGAAGCAGCATACAATTCTTGTGGGGTTTTTTACCTCTGAAAATAAAATAAACTTCCTACTTAGTGTAGCAGGGTTAGGGTATATAGTATCCCCTTGTCAGATTGACGTTGCATTTGTACCATAATAGTATGGAAACACGAAGTTTTGCACCTTATATACTTTTACGGTCATGGTGAAAAGGGTCAAAGGTCAAACTTGTCCACTTTTTCATTTAAAAACCGGAGTATAAGGTATATCTCACAAATCTTCAAACAAATTTAGTTAGTTAATTATTTTAACATTTTTACATCATCTGACATGGTAATATTGAGTTTTATGCCTCTTTAGCATTTTGGTGTTCATTGGTAAAAGTTAAAGGGTCAAAGGTCAAATTTGAACAGATTTACCTGTCACAATATTTATTTCAGAAATCGAAAATAAAATGCCCGTCTGCCTTTCACATTTCTATAAAAAATTAAAAAAAATAGACTGAAAAACTAAGGATTCACTTTCTTTGGGCTAAATATTTGATTTTGACATGATGCTATCTAAGCATATCAAGTTTGGTATATAATGCAATGAATTGAATTAAAAGCTTAGGGCTGTTCCAGAAAAAAAGACATCCCCCCCTGGGCCGGCACTTTTTCCGGACCCCTACCACCCATAACTTCAATAATCAGCTGCCCCCTACCACCCGTAATTACGAATTTTGTTCCATACCAACGACCCACAATTGTTTTTTAGTTTAAAAAAAAGGGGGAAAAAAGTAGTACCCACATACCATGTTATTTAAATAGTTAAAATTGGCCTAAACCATGCCTCGCCATCCATCTTACCACATCTTCCGGGCTCCAACCACGCGAATGGGCAGACATTTTTGTGAAGAGTGATAACAGCGCCCTCTATCAAGATTGATTTTTTTTATCATAGGAGTTGCATCCCTTGACCCACATACCGGAAGCTACTTGCAAGCGATACAGTAATGTCACGCTGCCAAAGTTTCAGCACGTATTTCAATAACGCAAATCTACATCCGAGCTTCAACCAGATATTTTCATATCACACCACCATGTAAATTAATTAATCAGGTTTTATTTATTTTTTAAATATATTTTTTTATTTCTCCAACGTACAACGACCCACAGAAACGAAAATACAACAACAACAACAACCAATAACTACGATTTTATTCAATGTTCAACCACCCACGTTAACAAAAAAAGTTTGCCGTCCCAGGGGGGGATGTCTTTTTTTCTGGAACAGCCAATCAAATCAAATTTAAAACACAATGTTTTGAGAAAAACACAACCTGTAATTGTAATTGTAGCTCTTACTTTGGCACGGTGAGTTTGTTATCTTTTAGAGGACCATTGACAATATTCTATGTATTTATGCATTGATTGGAAACAAATGTTCATAAAGAGATCGTGCCTTTGTATCCATTTTATAATGTAAACATGCATATTAATAAAGCGCTCTCCAATCTCAGTATTGTACCAACATGCCACAAGTTTCTATGACATTTTTAGGTCACCTGAGACAAAGTCTCAAGTGACCTATTGCGATCGCCTTTTGTCCGGCGTCCGTAAACAATTTACATTTTCGAATTCTTCTCCAAAACCCCTGAACCAATTTCAATGAAATTTTGCAGAAACCTTCCATGGTCAAAGGTCAACAAAAAGAGTGGCCGGTTTGGTCCCCATCCCCCAGGGGCCTGAGGGCGGGGCCAAAAAGGGTCAAATTGACTAAAACTTCAAAAATCTTTTTCTCAAGACCCAGATATGGTAGAATCAAATACTCTTCATAGAGGGAAGGGTCTTAAGGTGCTTTACCAAAATTGTTGATTTCATGACTCTGGGTCTCACGTTTCCCCCTGGGGAGGGGTTAAACTTTACTATAGTTCATATAGGGAAATAACATTTTGGACCAACATTTGTTTAATTTCCATTGGAAGTAATTCAATTTAGGTAAGCGTTTTCAGTATGAGGTAGCAGTTTGATAGTATGCACATATGAGCCCTGACTAACCCCCAGGGGCTGAAGGGGGGGGCCAAAAAGGGGCAAATTGACTAAAATTTCAGAAATCTTTTTCTCAAGACCCAGATATGGTAGAATCAAGTACTCTTCATAGATGGAAGGGTCTTAAGGTGCTTTACCAAACTTGTTGATTTCATGACTCTGGGTCTCACGTTTCCCCCTGGGGAGGGGTTAAACTTTACTATAGTTCATATAGGGAAATCACATTTTGGACCAACATTTGTTTAATTTCCATTGGAAGTAATTCAATTTAGGTAAGCATTTTCAGTATGAGGTAGCAGTTTGATTGTATGCACATATGAGCCCTGACTGACCCCCAGGGGCTGAAGGGTGGGGCCAAAAAGGGTTGAATTGACTGAAATTTCAAAAATCTTCTTCTCAAGACCCAGATATGGTAGAATCAAATACTCTTCATAGATGGAAGGGTCTTAAGGTTTATGACCCTAGGGTCTCACGTTTACCCCCTGGGGAACGAGTGGGCAAAACTTATTATGGTTTATAATGGCAAATGATACTTTGAATATTACATGTTAATAACTTGATTAGAATTATAACCCTGAGTTGACAGTTTGATACTTAGCCCCAAGGGCTGTAGGGTGGGGCCCAAAGGAGTCAGTGTGCTAAAATTTCTTCATTTTCTTTGTTTAGAATCAGAGGTGCTAGTTTCAAATACTTTTTAGTCTTAAATCTGTATGCTAGATATTGAATAAGGTGGTTTTATTGTTTTTTGTCACTTTGAATAATATTTGTGTTAAAAACAACATCAACTCTCTGTATAAATATATCAGGTGACTTTTAAGGCCCATGGGCCTCTTGTTATGATTATTTTTATGCTTTTGAATATTAAAGTATGAAAAGCAATAAACATTGAAATAAGGAATCCAGATATCATCTACAATTGTTTGTTGATCAGGAGGTAGACAGTCTAAAGCTGGAGATAGAGGAACTAAAGAAAGGAATTAAGGGATACGAGGAACAGCTGGCAACAGTGGCCGAGACCATTACACAGTATGAGGCCCAACTAGAGGAACTCGCAGAGAAGGCAAAGGAAAGCAAGGTATGTGACACAGTTACAGGAACTCACAGAGAAGGCAAAGGAAAGTAAGGTATGTGACATAGTCACAGGAACTCACAGAGAAGGCTAAGGAAAGTAAGGTATGTGACATAGTTACAGGAACTCACAGAGAAGGCTAAGGAAAGTAAGGTATGTGACACAGTTACAGGAACTCACAGAGAAGGCTTAGGAAAGTAAGGTATGTGACATAGTCACAGGAACTCACAGAGAAGGCTAAGGAAAGTAAGGTATGTGATATAGTCACAGGAACTCACAGAGAAGGCAAAGGAAAGCAAGGTATGTGATATAGTCACAGGAACTCACAGAGAAGTCAAAGGAAAGCAAGGTATGTGATAAAGTCACAGGAACTCGCAGAGAAGGCTAAGGAAAGTAAGGTATGGTTGTATGTGACACAGTCACAGGAACTCACAAAGAAGGCAAAGGAAAGCAAGATATGTGACATAGTCACAGGAACTCACAGAGAAGGCAAAGGGAAGCAAGGTATGTGATATAGTCACAGGAACTCACAGATAAGGCAAAGGAAAACAAGGAATGTGACATAGTTACAGGAAATCACAGAGAAGGCTAAGGAAAGTAGGGTATGTGACATAGTTACAGGAAATCACAGAGAAGGCTAAGGAAAACAAGGTATGTGACATAGTTACAGGAAATCACAGAGAAGGCTAAGGAAAGAAAGGTATGGTTGTATGTGACACAGTCTCAGGAACTCACAAAGAAGGCACAGGAAAGCAAGATATGTGACATAGTCACAGCAACTCACAGAGAAGGCAAAGGATAGTAAGGTATGTGTTGTATGCGACACAGTCACAGGAACTCACAAAGAAGGCAATGGAAAGCAAGATATGTGACATAGTCACAGCAACTCACAGAGAAGGCAAAGAAAAGTAAGGTAAGTGTTGTATGTGACATAGTCACAGGAACTCACAGAGAAAGCAAAGGAAAGTAAGGTATGTGACATAGTTACAGGAACTCACAGAGAAGGCTAAGGAAGTAAGGTATGTGTTGTATGTGACACAGTCACAGGAACTCACAGAGAATGCAAAGGAAAGTAAGGTATGTGTTGTATGTGACACAGTCACAGGACTTACAGAGAAAGCAAATGAGAGTAAGGTATGTGACATAGTTACAGGAACTCACAGAGAAGGCTAAGGGAAGTAAGGTACGTGTTGTATGGGACACAGTTACAGGAACTCACAGCGAAGGCTAAGGAAAGTAGGGTATGTGACATAGTTACAGGAGCTAACAGAGAAGGCTAAGGAAAGAAAGGTACGTGTTGTATGGGACACAGTTACAGGAACTCACAGAGAAGGCTAAGGAAAGTAATGTTATGACATAGTTACAGGAACTCACAGAGAAGGCTAAGGAAAGTAATGTATGTGATATAGTCACAGGAACTCACAGAGAAGGCTAAGGAAAGTAAGGTACGTGTTGTATGTGACACAGTTACAGGAACTCACAGAGAAGGCTAAGGAAAGTAAGGTATATGTTTTATGTGACACAGTCACAGGAACTCACAGAGAAGGCTAAGGAAAGTAAGATGTGTTGTATAACAGAACACTTATTTAACCATGCATGTTAACGCAGTATCAATGACCTATGTTCCAAGACACATACTCATCTGTGGAAACAGAATCTGTAATACATATTCCTCCAGCGATTCTAAAGAAGCAAAATTTGTTATACATACATTTATTTTGACCATGACATGTCTTCAATCAAACAAAAAATCACTCAACATTACCTTGTAAGGAATTACAAGCTTTTGCTGTATTAAAAGCCATACCAGTGACATCAGACTTACTTGAGTTTATTTTTCTCCCTAGGCGTTGGTGAAGGAAGCTCAGTCAGAGCTGAACAAACAGAAGGAACTGTTGAAGACTTGTAATGCAGATATCAACCAGAAGGTGGAGGAGCAGCGTAATCTTGCCAAGGAGCACCATGCTGCCGAACTCAAGATCCAAGAGCTGGAACACAAGATGTCTAAATTCCAGAGTGACTCCCAGGCTGCTGCCAGACAGGTCCTTTTTTATATTGTTTATTTCAAAATTTGTAAAATTCCATAGCCTAGGAAATCAGGGATACGTTTTTTTCTGCTCAAACTAATAGTCTTTCTTAAAATGGGAATATAGTCAAAAATCCTTAACTGCCCTTAAATAAAATTGATATTACAGTTTTTCTTCAGAGGAGACAGGGAGTATTTAGTTTGCCTCTTACTTAAGTTCTAGCTTCAACATTTCAGACACATTAGTTCCAGCCTGTTTCTTGTAACATGAAGATGACAGCATTTACATTGCATAATAATGTCTTTGACATTGATGTCCTCTGATGAGAAACTAGAACAGTATTTGGTCACTTATTTGGCCTGGTGTCCAGTGAATTCACCCGTGTAATATTTTTACATATGTCACTAGTGTAATATACCCTGGAGCGTTTTTCATTGACTGTGCCAGTCAGTAATCGATTGACGTCATAATATAGACAATGATGTTACCTCATAAATTGTGAATGGCACAACAAAATGTCTGTCTCTGTTTGATTAAGCCCTCTACATTTTGGCTTTAAATCCTGTCAAAATCATGGTTTAAATATTACAAATCCACAATTTGTTGATGCTTTTGTAAAAAGGAAATATGAAAGAAACATTCATGTCTTTCAGACTTTACAAAATTGTATACAGAAACTCTTCCTAGCGCTATTATTGAAATTGCTTTCAGTATTTGTGATAATCTTCCATAACTGTAGTCATGTGGAAAATAGAAAACATATTTGAATATTCAAGATTTTCTTTTCTTGTTGGAAACATCAGATGTTGAAGTTTTTCCATTGAAATAACAATATTTTTCTCTCTTTTTTCCCCAAAAAGTATTCTATTTTCTGTTATTAAATAGCAAAAGTCATTTTGATTATAAAACAGGTTGAAAACCTGCTCCAATCCTATCACTGGATTATGGACGAGAAGAAATACTTTGGCCAGGCAAACACTGCCTATGACTTCAAGGCTAATGACCCCAAGGAGGCAGAGAGGCGGATACTGAAGCTGCAGGAGATGAAGGACAAACTGTCGAAGAATGTCAACATGAGGGCAATGAACATGTTAGGAAAGGCAGAGGAACAGGTACTCGCTAAAAATAGTTCAGGCTGCAAGTTTAACGAGTATACACGATTCCAAGCTTTTGGTGTTTTAATAAAAGTATTAAAGAATTTTCCTATAGAATATCCAAGGATCATCTTTGAAAAATAACATTTTAAAAGTATTCATGTCAAAGTCCCTTTAAGGAAGCTAATTTATAAAATCAGATGCCGTCTTTACAGTAATATCATACTTCTGGTATTTCTTCAAACACGTACAACAATTCTTGATAATTTTAAATCTCTTTTCCAGTATGCTGACTTGATAAAGAAGAGAAAGATTGTACTACACGATAAAGCTAAGATTGCTGCAGTCATATCAGAACTAGATCAAAAGAAAAACGAGGCGTTAAAAAAGGCATGGGAGCAGGTCAACAAGGTAAAAGTTTATATTTCTATTTAACTTGAAATTAGTTAGAAAAAAGTCTTCACTATTTCCATGATGATGTTTCTTATTCCTTCTCAATTATACCATCCATTTAGTAAAGGGAGATATATATGGTAATAGCTTTTTTAGTGTGTGTGTGTGTGTCCATAGAAAAAAGTTTTTTTAGAATATATTTTAGTAACCCCTCAGCTGTAAGTTAACATTTACACCATAGAATAATAAAATTGCATCTGATAATAAATTTTTGTGATATTCGAACCTAATAAAAGGTAACACTTAACCAGTTCTGAAGTATAAAGCTTATGTACCACTTAGTTAATATTCATACTAAAAGTGTCATCAAATTTTACGTCTGATCGGATTTGGATGGTCATTCATCAAGTTAATGGGTAAAAGTTCACACTTTTGGGATTTAATCATGTGACAACAGGAAGCCCCGGGATATAATCATGTGACAACAGGAAGCCTCATCGTTTTTATTGGCCCGTCAAATTTGACGAAAGTATTATGGTATGGGGTTGTCCGTCCGGCCTTAAACTTTTGTTTGTCCGGCAATCTCCTCCTTCATTATTCGACCGATCTCTTTGAAACTTGATATACATTATAATCATGATATGAAGTTCTG
Organism: Mizuhopecten yessoensis; assembly: GCF_002113885.1. Classification (NCBI taxonomy): domain Eukaryota; kingdom Metazoa; phylum Mollusca; class Bivalvia; order Pectinida; family Pectinidae; genus Mizuhopecten; species Mizuhopecten yessoensis. The sequence continues at coordinate 104,095 of NW_018408869.1, forward strand.
TCTCCCTTAAAAGAATTTTGATTCGACAATTTTTCATAAAGTTATTGCCCTTTGTTCATTTCAGTATTTGATTTTTTGTCCGGAAATCTCCTCCTGTATTTTTTGAAGGATTTCTTTGAAACTTAGTAGGCTAAATACTCATGATATGATGTTGTGTTTCCTTGAAAAGAATTTTGATTCAACAATTTTTGCAAAAGTTATTGCCCTTTGTTTATTTCAGTATTTGATTTTTGTCCGGCAATCTCATCCTACATTTTTTCAACAGATCTCTTTGAAACTTGGTATACATTATAAGCATGATATGAAGTTGTGTCTCCTGTAAAAAAAAAAAATGAATCGGCAATTTTTGCAATCTTGATTGCCCTTTGTTCATTTCAGTATTTAATGTTTTGTCTGGAGATTTTCTCCTACATTTTTTATAGCATGTCAGCTAACCACTCTTAGAATAATGCAGATCTTATTTCAATGTAAGAAAGTATAAACACTATATGGAATTCGATGGGCGTATATTGTTCCGCCCCGCGCTACTCTTGTTATGTTTTGCCCATCTTCGTGTCCTGTTCAATTCTCATAGATTTTCATTTTTTGATTAACAGAAAATAAACTTGCCTAACAAACCTTTGTTGATATTTTTTGTTGTTGTAGGACTTTGGTTCGATTTTCTCCACATTGTTACCTGGAGCGTGTGCCAAACTGATGCCTCCAGAAGGCCAATCTGTCCTAGATGGTTTAGAGGTCAAGGTTGGATTTGGAGATGTGTGGAAAGAATCCCTTGGTGAACTCAGTGGGGGTCAAAGGTATTTTCCTTTAAAAGTTACCAAGATTTAATCAGTTGGTTGATTTCCAGTGACATTACTTTAAGGGATGGGTTAATAACATGTCATCTTTGTGTTTTATTGTACATGTACTTAGACAATCTGTTGGAAGTTGAAATATTTCTCAAGCAAAAGTACTGTTTCTTGGTTCTGGATTGAGTTTTTCCTAAATTTTGACTGAAACTACATAAAATTAATCCAGGTTAATAAAGTGGGAAAATTGTTTCTCAAAATCAGAAACAATTCTTCCAATTCGAATGATTGATGATAAAAAAAAAACATGCTTTTCTCTTTAAACTTCCCATTTCCTAAGCATTAAAATTGAATATAAAGCAAGTATGCAAATATACGTATTGTATAATAATACTATTCACTATTATTTTATACAATGCAGCATCACTTTGATCTGTCAAATATACACATTGTATAATAATACTATTCCCTATTATTTTATACAATGCAGCTTCACTTTGATCTGTCAAATACATATATTGTATAATAATACTATTCACTATTATTTTATACAATGCAGCATCACTATGATCTGTCAAATATACATATTGTATAATAATACTATTCACTATTATTGTATACAATGCAGCATCACTTTGATCTGTCAAATATACCAGTCAGAGGATCTTTTTCATATCCGAGAATTATGAAAAATTTAAAAATCATTGCTATATAAGGAATTTTCATATTTTTGAGGATTGTTATATACTAGAATTATTGTCATATCTCTGAAATGTCATTTATCTAAGAGTGATTGCCAATTGGCCGTACATCAGAGAGTGTTACTGGATGTATGTCTTTTCCATGATCTCTTGATACAATTAGTTCCAATTCACACATGATTTATTTTCTGTCAGGTCACTGATCGCCCTCTCCCTGATTCTGGCCATGTTGCTGTTCAAACCAGCACCAATCTATATCCTGGATGAAGTGGACGCTGCTTTAGACATCTCGCACACACAGAACATCGGTCAGATGATCCGATCCCACTTCAAACACTCACAGGTATATACCAGAACTTGTTTTTAAGGTCAGATAGAACAATTATGTTCTCCTTTATCAAGATATATACCGGTATATATAAAAAATAGTTAAATAAGCTTGGCAGCAAAATATCATATCAAGAAATAGATATTTGTGTCAAATGAAATAATTCTTAGGCCTATAGTTGTTTGTGACCTAGTTTGATAAATACAAGGGATGCAGCTTTTAGTTTATTTTGTTGTTTTTAGTTACTTTGGAACTTAAGACTTCCTTTGATGGATTTCTTACATGTTGATGGAGAATAGCAAAAATCAAGATACTATCAAACTCAAAGACGACTTGGAAACAAAACTATTCTAAAAGCTTATGATTGCTTTCTTAATAGCATTTGATAGTGTTCCAGACAATGAAAAAGCTGTTTATCAAAGTTGTTGAAACAGTTCAGAACCATGTGAACATTTTTCCATTGAAATATTTTTTTTAATGGACATTTTTGTTTGTTGTCAGAATCATGTTGGTCATGCCCATATATACTGAACTCACTTATCCTCTCCAACCTCTGAGGTCAAATTTATATTCTACAATTCATATCTTCTGTTGATAAAATACACAGTTTTAAACCTACAGCCAATGATAATCAGATCCAATTGTGCTGCTTTAACGTCAAGTTACAAAATCTGATTGATCACAATTTTTCAACATTGACATTTTTACCCTCATTTTCACATTTAAAGATTGTCGTTTTTCATGAAAGCAAGGTAAATGGTATTTCATCTTTTCATGTTTTCAGTTTATTGTGGTGTCCTTGAAGGATGGTATGTTCAATAATGCCAATGTTTTATACAAGACAAGATTTGTGGATGGCGTTTCAACAGTGACGCGATATGTACAACACTCCAGGTCTGGGTCCTCTTCTGTGGTTGCCAACAAAGAAAATGAAAAAGTGGTAAACAAGAAAAAACAGAACTCCAAACGTGCGCGACTTGAAGAAATCACGAACTGACCTATATCAGACAACAACAAGGAGATTTCAAACAATAATTGTAAAAGTTGTATTTCAACATATTCTTGTCATGTGGTTTTAAAGGTTTACTATGGAACCGGATGAAATACCATAGTTATCAATGAATGTGTTATTTATTACAAACTCCACATGGACAATTCACATCCATAATTTGTTTGAATGCACTATTATAGACAATGGGTCAGGGATATTTTGTTATAATAAGCCTTGGATTATTATTATAATGTAAAAAGTTACATTTATGATGTAGGTGTCATTGTGAACCATTTTGTACATTGTCAGACATCTTGGACAGGACCTTTTGTACATTGTCAGACATCTTGGACAGGACCTTTTGTACATTGTCAGACATCTTGGACAGGACCTTTTGTACATTGTCAGACATCTTGGACAGGACCTTTTGTACATTGTCAGACATCTTGGACAGGACCTTTTGTACATTGTCAGACATCTTGGACAGGACCTTTTGTACATTGTCAGACATCTTGGACAGGACCTTTTGTACATTGTCAGACATCTTGGACAGGACCTTTTGTACATTCATACGGATCCTCACTATAATAATAGTATGATTGATTTAAATCAACACGTGGAGTACGCTCATTTTTATCCAAATTTTTAATCTTTGTTTCCGCAAAAGTACAAAACTTTATATTTCCACTATTACATACTAACACTGTTTCGTTAACATTTCTTTGTTTCTTTCTATCACTCTTTTTCCCTGACATTCAGTTTTACACTCAAAACACACAGCAACTCATTAACAAGTAAATGCTAGAAATGGCGAGTGACATCATTTCTGATGATGATTTCAATTACATAATTCAGATCCAGTTTACAGTTCTTATCACAAACCAACTTGAAAGAGTTGCGCTCTGACACAAACACACGTCTTTGCAGCCTTGGATTTTCTCAGACAGAATCAGAAGTGTATTATGCTCCACTTTGCGGATGATACAAGATGATTGAAGCAAAAATTATTTTGCAAACTTCTGATTTCATAGTAATGCTTTAAAGTGAATAGCAGCAAGCCTTCAATTTATCATGAAAAGAATCTTAATGGTTCAGAGAAGGGATCATATCTCACCAAGCTAATATTAACATGTTTAATTTCCATACCAGTGTTCATTTTCTCTCTTGTTTTTAAATTATCACAATACAATATGCATGTATCTCTAACAAGGAAAAACAAATCATACTTTTCTATTGCTACATACCTAGTATGGATATTTTACATACATATGAAATAAAACATCTATACAAACAATCAAAAGAGTTGTTTTTATATTTCCACAAAATGTGTTAAAAAACACACAAGGGTAGAATGATTATGTGATGCTGTCTGCTGAAGTAGTTTTCCATTCTCACTAATTTAAACAAGATATGGTACATGAAATTCTGTGAAAGAGCAAGAAATTAATTTAAGACATTCATTTATAATAATCGAAAACTTAAGCGACCAAAAAAAGTTTATGGGAATTGTTTTTGCATGGATCACAAGGGCTGATGATTGACGGATTCATCATATATGGAAGATCTCTTCTCCTGGGCCAAACATCCTTTGAATGAATTCAGACGCACATCGATCTCACCTTCCTCTAGCTGGAAAGTAATCAAAATTACAAGTTGTAGGTAAAACATCACAGAGACAGTTTCAGTAAATTCTATGCTGCAGTTCAAATTCTTTCTGCTCAATGACCTATTCTTGACAAAATAAAATTCTGTATGCTGGCAAAGATCATAGGTGTTTATAATAGTCATTTTGTCAATAAATCTTCAATTCTGCATGGCAATTTCCTATCCTACACCTCTGCATATGAAGAAGTCTTATATTACTTTAAGTTATATAAATAGGATCTTTCAATTTAGCGATCTAAAATGAAAAATTTGTGACGAGTTTCATAAATTCCATATGAAATGAAAACGAGTGTAAGATCCTTTTTATCACATAATCAAGATTTGTGGCATTTATTCGTGTAAAACGACAATTTTTATGCAACTTGAAATGTAAAAAGCAGCTATTTTGACTCCAGTGCATAAGTCTGTGATATCATGTACTTGTCCTAGGCATGACGTCATAATTGAAACAATTAACTTACAACCAATCACAGTGCTGATATGTCATATTACATGTGTTAATACGCAAACAAAAATATGACATGGGTATATACACTGGCTAACACGGGTCATTATGCGATCAAAGTGATTGTGCCATACTAATTTCAGATATCCTACAAAGCTCCATGTAAATCAGGGTCTGTACTGTCAATAATCGTTACTCTCCTTAATTATATGGTGTGTGGGGATGCTTAACGTCTAGTAGTGCGACCACTGGTATTTAGGTAACAAGCCGACTAATGAACTGTCCCCGTAACTCCACTTACTGCGTCATGGCCATACAACTCGCTGTAGCAGAACTTGGATATACACTGGCGCACACAGGCTGTCTGTTCTACACCATGTTGTCGTAGGCACTCGCTCTTCACCTCACACACTGTTTTGGCGTTTCTGTACTTCTTATCCTGTGAAATTGAACAAAGAATTCTATAATGAATCGTGATGTAGGAGAGTTCAATGGTTAAGATAATATAGACACCTCAGTTATCAGGTCTAGGGCTTTTGAACCACTACAGGCTTGGTTTGACTTCACTGACCTAGTGAGTCGAGAGATCTTTGACCTAGGTTCGGTGATAAGTTTGGATTGAAAGAACAGTCTGGGTCAGTCATGCGCTCAGTTACTGACAGGTACTTGTAAGCTACTGTTTATTTATAGATCTGAGAGTCATGAGCAGCAATTTAGAATATCGTGGATATCTAAGCAATCATGACAAAATATTTTTAAAAGCAGGATGCTATTGAACAAAAACATTACTCTAGGCCTCATTGTTATTATGCCCCCGCCATAAAATGGAAGGGCATATAGTGTTGCCCATGTCCGTCCCATCCAGATTCAATGTAAACACTTAGCAACTTCATTCTTTGACAGATATTGGTCAAACTTTATACTATCTTCAAATATGAGTATACTTTGGACATCCTTGTGTTTCAGGGATCCAAGGTCAAGGCCAAGGTCACTGTTGCTGCATATAGAAAATCATAACCGGTTCAATTTAAACACTTGGCAACTTCATTCTTTCATGGATTTTGGTTAAACTTTATGCAAAGGTCAATTATACTTCGGACATTGTTGTTTCATGGTTCCAAGGTCAAGGTCACTGTTGCTATATATAGAAAATCATCAACTGATTCAATTTAAACACTTAGCAACTTCATTCTTTCACGGATTTTGATCAAACTTTATATTAAGGTCAAGTATGGGTATACCTCTGACATCCTTGTGTTTCAGGATGGTAATAACATCTTTTAGTGTAGTACCTTGTGTGTGTGCATATTTCAGGGCATCAAGATCAAAGTGGTTGTAACTTTTTATAGAACACTGAAACTAATTTCACATGGCAGTGGGGGCATTTATTTATTTTAAATTTATTTTGAAACAGACATTTTCAAGTTCTAAAGACGTTCCTTAAAGTTTTTAACACATTTACACTTGTGACCTTGAAAGAAGGTCAAGATCATTTATTTGTGGATTGCTTTATATTTTCTCTGCAGTGGGACACAACAGACAGAAGTTAACCCGATCAGAAAGGAAGCAGTCGGGGTCCCCATAGTGTACATACTCTTTACCGTCATAGTGTGACAAAGGGACCAGTCGGTCTTGAAATGTTGCAAAACGTTTAATACGTACATTGTTTGTGTATAAGTAAAACTTTGATATTACATATTTCCAAATTGATGAATCTTATTTAAGATAACCTTTCCACTATTAAGAAGAAGTTGTTTGAAGAAAAAGATGACAGACAGACAACCAACATACCATAAACTCCTCAGCACTTTGTGCCATGTGATCTATTTAATGAATGGCCAAATAAGTTGTGTTTATAAAGAGCACCTAAAGGCTTGATTAGGTGTTTTCTGTACACATTCACAGAAACAAAATAAACTTACATGTTGTTTCTTTTTGTAAGTGTAGCGTTTGAAGTTATAAATAACTCCTCCGGCCTCTGTTGAAACTTCAAACAACAGCAGTAGTGCCAGAGTACAACACAACACCATCAACGGCCTCATCCTGTCATCTTAGCTCCTAAAACACAAAACATCTTAATATAAAAACTTGTGTGGACCTACTCCCCCATTCTGCAAATTACGAAAATAGGATTTTTATTGAATTATGTATTCTACAGTTGAAATATCTTAATTTCTGTCAAATTGAGATGTCAATACTACAATAGAAATATGTGATTAAGATTATCTTGGTTATATGACTGTACAGTAAGGCTGATAAAACTTGCTCCAGTGAATGAGTGAGTTCCATAAAACCTATATAATTTTGGTTTTGAAATACGTTTGCACGGTGTTCGCACTGTTCTTCCAGTCGTTGTAAGTCTTCGACTTGTGAGACTGTCCTATATCTTGTTGTCATCGATACTTTATGGTATGCGCATATTTGTTGATGACAAGTTTTAATAGTTAAAAGTTCGTTCACACTAACGATTTTAGTGTGTTGATTCTTTTTGATTTTTTTTTTAATCAATGTACAATTAAAATTCCTGATATATATGCAGACGTATTGAGGTAGCGAAACAATTTCACTAACCCGCTGCCAGCAACATTAACTGCGGATAAGCACGTGACCTTAATGTTCATTTTTCCAAGGTTAAGACTGTTGAAGATCTATAGCAAATAATGTTACTACCCTTCCATTGTCTGTTTCTATCCACTAAGTACACTAGGGAAAGTGACACATTCTGGAATTCAAGAAGTCTCCACACTCTATTTGAATGCGGTTCGATCATACTCGTCTCTATACTTCTCTATGGGTAGTTAAGCCGGTTCTCTAACCCACAACTCCAATTATTGATTTGTGGAATATTCATAACTTCATTATGCCGGTTTCCATTAATACCCCCAATAACTATTATTGTTGCATTTGTTAAAATTAGCAGTATCACTAAATTGTAACGTATGGTTACCTGTGAGTTATTTGTCTTTCTGGAGCTAATAACAATCAGGTGTGAATTTAATAGACAGGTTTCTCCAGTGGTCATTCAGTCTGGATTTAAAAATGTTCAGACTTCCTGAAGTCACTACCAAGCTTGTCAGGTTGTTCCAATTGTTCACAATTCTGGTGGAGAAGCAATTTTTTCTACAGTTTATCCTACTCCTTACTTTCTTCAGCTTCCACTGGTGTCCTCTAGTTCTGGTGTTATCCTCTAGTTCGAAAAACTTGGATTTCTCTACTTTATCTATTTCCTGTAGAATTCTGTACGTCTGTACCATATCATTGTGTTTCCTTCTATATTGGAGCGTTGGGATTCCTAGATTTAGTAGTCTTTCCCTGTATGTCACTTGCGTATTCTACATGTGGCCTGATCAATGCTTTGTAGACCGTTAGGAACGTTTCTTTGTCAAGATGTTCAAAAGTTCGTCTGACAACGCTGGTCATTTGGTTACCTTTTGACACACATCTTGATATGTGCTTGCTGAATTTCAAGTCTTTGTCGAATGTGACTCCTAAATCCTTTTCTTCCTGACTTGTGATATATTGGTCGAGCTTCCGTTGATTGTCATTAAATAGTTATTTTCCTGGTTACTATGCCCCAGATGCATTGATTTACATTTTGAGGTGTTGAATGACATCTGCCATTTATCAGACCACTTTGTGACGTTGTTAAGATCTTGTTGAATTGAATCTTTCTCTGCCACAGAACCTGTCTTTCCAATGATCTTTGCGTCATTTGCGAATAATTTAAAGATGGTATTGATGTGTTCCGGAAGGTCGTTAATAAATATTAGAAACAGGATTGGGCCGAGTACGCTCCCTTGTGGTATTCCAGATTTTACAGCCTCCCATTTGGATGCCTCCCCGTGTACAATCACCCGTTGTTGTCTCCCGATAAGAAAGTCCTTTATCCACTCCAATACCTTTCCAGTAATTCCGTATCTTTCAAGCTTAGTTAATAAACGATTGTGGGGGACTGTATCAAAGGCCTTTTTAAAATCTAAGTAAATGATGTCCACTGGTTCTTTGTTGTCCAAAATGTTGGTGATAATTTCCATGACTTCGAGTAGTTGTGTGGTTGTTGATCTACCCTTTCTGAATCTGTACTGGTGTTTGGTTAGAAGGTTGTTGTATTCTAAATGTTCCATAATTTTATCACGTAGAATTTTTTCCAAGCATTTTCCAATGACTGATGTTAAACTCACCGGACGATAATTTGCTGGTCGTTTCCTGCTTCCCTTTTTATGCTGCTAAGTGCAGTTATGTTTGCCGCTTTCCATTGGGTTGGAAGTTTCCCTTCGTCGAGAGATTTCTGGAAGATGATTTTGGTCAGGGTTTATATTGCGCTTCCAATTTCTTTAAAGACCTTCGGGTGTAGACCGTCAGCCCCTGGGGATTTTGAAAATTTGACTTCTTCTAGTTTCTTCAGGTCCATTTTATCGTTTATTTGAACTTCTGTTAGCTCGATGTTATTATGTTATTATGTTACGGCTTTCAAATAATGGTGTTAATTCCAGATTTTCGTCGGTGAATACGCTGCAAAAATATCTGTTTAATAGATTGGCTTTTTCCTTGTTGTCCGAAACATTGTTTTCATTTTCATCCGTCAGATCACCCAGTCCTCTCTTGACTTTGGTTTTGGTCTGTACATATTTCCAAAAAAAATTGCTGTCCTTTTTCACATTCTCAGCCACTGTTTTTTCAAAGTTCATTTTCGCCTCCCGGCATGCTGCAGTAGCTTTATTCCTACCATTATACATACCATTAAGTTGTTTTATGATACCATTCATTTGCATTCCAAAAGAAAAATGCTGCATCATATATATATTCTTAATGTTCTATATTGGGTACTGTAGGCTATACTGATCAGTGCCTTCGCGTAACAGTATACTCGTGTTACCGGTTTCCGCGCACTTAAGAACCAATCGCGATTTTGTACTCATATCGGCAGAAACTGATGAATTTACGGATGACTGTCATTAACATGTATACAATCTACTAATGGAAACAAAAAACTAGCAACATAAAACTGAAAACGTTTCATCAACAAAATCTTGTTTCCTGTGCCTGTTGACGACAGGTTCCCTCCTAACTAATCAGTTACGATTCTTTTTAAACGAAAATGTTGTTGTAAACAAGTAAAGCTCCATCTGTCGAAAGAATTATCCAAAACAGAATACATACCCCAGGTACGGTAGGAAAGCCGACAACAAACGACCTGCAGTAGGCCTATCGGCAGTATCGGACAAACACAAACACCGGACCCGCTTCCGGTTCCAAAATTAGAAACCCGTGTAGAACTTCCGAGTAAAACATGACAACATTCACAAGACAGAGCTTTATGAAAAACAATGAAAGCATTACAAGGACACCCGTATACGTTTCCAAAACTGTTTTTGTTTGTTCTACTGATGCTAATTGTGACATCTAATGGCGAAGGTAAGTAATTGAGGGAATGGATGAGACGATACTGCTAAGCAATATTTGACCCCATATTTGACAGTTCAGCCAGGGCAAGACAGGGTTCCGGTTTACCATATTCAGAAACTTGGTTGATCAGCAGTACATCTATACTTCTGTTAGAACGTCTGTCAGAAAGGATGGTGTCGAATTTCCGTTCCCTACCAAAGGACACATCTTTACACTACTTCCTTTTCAATATGTGTCATAGTGTCACAATGACACATTCAGATCATCACAATATTTTGTATCCTCGCCAACATGGTTTTCGAAAATTCAGATCCTGCGAAACACAACCTTTAGAATTTGTTTATGATATCACCAAAACGCTTGACATCTCAAAACAATCGGATATGTTAGTTATGGATTTCTCCAAAGCATTTGATAAGGTCAGCCACTCTCTTCTTACCAAACATCATTATGGCATAGATGATAAAACTACTTCCTGGATCTCAAACTTCTTAAATAATAGAACCCAATCAGTACTTGTTGAAGGCGTCAAATCTGAGTATGTACCAGTTTTATCCGGCGTCCCCCAGGGAACTGTACTGGGGCCTAGTCTGTTCCTATTTTATATCAATGATATGGCAATTGGCTTGAACTCCACGGTCAGACTGTTTGCGGGATGATACCATCGTATATATCTGACAATTAAGTCGGAGAAAGATGCAAGGACCCTACAGTCTGACCTGGACAAACTAGCCCTTTGGGAGAAAAAATGGTTAATGGCTTTCCAACTAGATAAGTGTTATGCTCTCACAATTTCTAAGAAAAAATCACCTGTTATTTTTAATTATTCTCTTCATGGTCAAATATTAAAACATGTTAATTCTGTGAAATACCTAGGTGTAACCCTCAGATCAGATTTGAAATGGGACTCTCATGTAGATCAGATTTGCAACAAGGCAAATTCTACTCTAGGATTTATCAGAAGAAACCTAAAAATTAGCTCACCAACATTTAAAGAACAGGCTTACAAATCCTTGGTAATTAAGACACTCTTTAGAATATGCTTGCTCTGTTTGGGATCCGTACACAAAAAATAATATCAACAAAATAGAAATGGTCCAGAGGAGAGGAGTCCGTTATGTGTCAAATCGTTTTCGGAATACCTCTAGTGTAACAGATATGATAGGTATACTCTTGGCTGGCGCAGCCTGTCAAATCGTAGGAAAGATGCACGCCTAAAGATGTTCTAAAAAATACATCAGGGCATGGTGGCCATATCCACGACTGACAGGATGCACCGAGCCAGAAGAATTCCTAGAAATTCCCATCAGGTCCAATATCAACAGCAATACTCGAAAAACACTAATTAGACAATAATCATTTTTTCCTCGTACCATACTAGACTGGAACAAATTACCATCGGACATCGTTAATGCACCCACTCTCAGATACATATCCACGACTGACAGGATGCACCGAGCCAGAAGAATTCCTAGAAACTCCCATCAGGTCCAATATCAACAGCAATACTCGAAAAACACTAATTAGACAATAATCATTTTTTCCGCGTACCATACTAGACTGGAACAAATTACCATCGGACATCGTTAATGCACCCACTTTCAACTCTTTCAAAACATATCTTTCCAGGCACACCTATAAAATTGAAGATGCAGAGTAATTAGTTACTTCAACAGACTATACATATTAATAATTTACCACTTCTCTTCTTTTCCCCCTTTTCCGAACAAGCTTTGTCGGTGGGGGCTGCCCAATCACTGGCTTGCTCGGACCTCTCTCTCGGACTCTCCTCGAACTAAATTTTCCTTCTCTTAACTTTAACTAAGTGATTATTTATTAATTATTATGTAATATATATAGTCTGTCATTTGTGCTGCATAAACCCAACTTCATGACAAAGACCACTTCTGGCATATAATCAACGGAAGGGGAGAGTGCATGGAGGTTTTTAGTCCGAGTGGAGACGAGATTTAAAAATCTCTACAGATTTTACAAGGACTTGTTCATCCTGAGCGTTTCTGTTTTCACAGCAATAGTTTGAAAACAGCGGCTATTGTTTGTTACACTATTTTCAATGACATTTGTTGAGATAAAGTTGTTAAAATTCTTTGCTGTCACTTTGCATTTAATTCTCAATGGTTTTAGATAGGGCCGAGATGGTATAGCCGGACCAACCCCTCCACCACCTTGAATAGGAAGCTCCGACGTAGCTTCTTTCTGCGTTGTTGTAATTATGTCTGCAGGTCCAAGTCCCTGAGCATGTTGGCGACGCATCCAGGAGTTCTTGTTCTGTGGTCACGCGAAATAAATCGAGCAGCCTTCCTTTGAATCCTCTCCAGCTTGTCAATATCCGACTGTAGGAATGGGTCCCTTTAAATGTAATTTGGCACTTGCTTTAACTTTTAATACTTGTACTTTGGTTGTTTTTTGAAGCCATGTTTTTCTCTGACTTTTTTACTATTTTCCTTCCTTACAAAAGTACCAGAACATCATAATTCTTAGATACAGAAATCATGGGATACTGAAATTACTAGAATTCAGGGGATACCTGAATCTGGGTAGTAATTTTTACCCTCGGGGGTGGGGGGGTGTAACAGAACTAGACTGGGTCAATCTAGCCCGAGTTTCCTCTGGCCCTAACACCAGACTTAGACTTTTTGACATAATAGATGTCTGGTGTGGGGCCTTTTTGACATAATAGATGTCTGTTGTGGGGCCAGAGCGCACTGCTATATAAAAACGTGGAATTCTCCGACACCGTTTGGTATCGGGGAGTGACTAATCAATGAAAAGACGCGATCCTGAAATCTCCAAACAAGAATAATATATCCCGTTTTCAATCCGAATCACTACGGTTTGTTGATTAGTCACCCCATGACCTACAAAAATGGCATTGGCTCAGGTGGGAAATTTTGAACGATTGAAAATTCAAGACTCTACTGATGGAATTTAGCAGCCGTTGGTGATAATAAGAGCTTATTTGGATCAATAAATAATCCATTTATCGATATATGTGAGGTATGTGTTGTGTCATAGTAGATTTTTGTTGACAACACCTCATAACTATCCGATACCAAACGGTGTCAGAGAATTCCACTTTTCATGAAGCAACAGTGCACTCTGGCCCCACACCAGACATCTATTTATATGTCAAAAAGTCTTAAGCCTAATGTTAGGGCTAGAGGAAACTTGGGCTAGGGTCAAGCATGATCATCTGTAACCAGGTAGGTCAATTGACTAGAGTGGCCGTCTAAAGTTTAAAGGTCTTAATTAGATTATATTCCTGATCTGGCTGTTGCATTTGTCTTCTGTTACAAAAGTTGCATTTCCTTAAATAAGTACGATTAAGACAATTATAGGGAGCAGATCTTTTTAGGAAATGAGAACATTTTGAAATTATTCTTGGTCATGTTACAGAAAAGTTTTAACATTACAAATATCATGACCATTAACACATTGGATAGCATCTCTTCTTTGAAATATATAAGAAGTGAAAGTTATGATGTATTATTTTCATAAATCAAATTTTGCTATAGTAAATGGGCAAGTTACTCACAAGTCAGAAAAATATCAAACAGTTAGAACCCTTGTTCATTGGAGATGCAACACAGAGCACTAGGATATATAGGGGTCTCTTTTTGTACTCTGTTGATCATGATATTATTGTGTAGTATTGTAAAGTTCACCAATATTTGCAAATAATTCAATATGAAATTTTACCCACCATTGTAATTTTATATCAGTAGGCATTTCAAAAATTGTAACAATCATTTTAAATGTCAAACAGAGTTTTTCCACGTTACCAACTATATAAAGAAACAATTCACAGTTCTTCCTTGAATCAGTGGTTTTATTATATGGCAAAACAAAAGATGACATCAGGCTACATTCACGTATCTGGTTGAAGCGTTTGAATCTGGAAAGAAAACGATTTTGAAAACAGATTTGAACTGAGGCTGACCTCAGGAATATTCGTCACGTGTAGATTGAGGGGTCCGGATCTAGACGTACCATACCGAAACTAAAATGCTGACTATTGTTAGTTTGTGTGATTTCTTTCTAAAACAATGTCAAGCCATATGTAGCTTTTAAGATACGCTATGTAATTCAGTGGACATGTCAAAGAAGGGCATAATATTCTTCATACATTGTTATTTATTCTCTGAAACTTCGCATTTTTAGTTAACAGTTAAAGTATGGGTATGAGGGATATAGCAAGTTTATGATCACCCGAGGCCAGGACCATTTCCCGAGGCGAAGTCGAGGGAAATAGTCCTGGACGAGGGGGATCATAAACTTGCTATATCCCGAAATACCCATACTTCAACTGTTTTATTATACCGATACAAACACTCCCTTACAATATTCTAAATATTATTAGACAACAAATTTTCAACAGTTGGGACACTTTATTAACAAAACTAAAATTTTCTTGACCATCAACATCAGAAAAAAACAGTTTTCGCAATAACATGAAATAAAGGATATCACATGTACAATAAACAATAAATCACAGTTTTTGCTTGAAAATTAGCCAACTGTCTTTTGCCTCCAATATGTCCGACAACTCGCTCTCGTCCAACACAGAAAACCTGGGGGTCGCCATTTTTGTTGTCGTCTGTCAACAACAATGCGAGGTGAAGGTCTGTCCAGAAAGTACCAGCTCCGCTGGCTGGAAATTGCCGACGTCATTCGATTGCGCTGATTGGTCAATTTTCGGTCAGGCCCCGCCTACGACGTCACTCAATTTCCCGCATTTTCCGAGGGAAATAGTTTCAAAACTACCGCACCCCACGAACTATTTCCCTGGCATGCAGTTAGAGGGGAAATAGCTTGTTTATGTGGTTACTTTTATATAGTGTAAAATAAGTAGAGGTATAATAATATAACTCTGCTTATAGAACAGTCCAAGTATGTTCGTTTATTGTGGAATATTTCTGCGCCACCTGCCAATGTAACCTAAGGAAATGTAAACACCACATTAATAAAACAGACTATATACATTCTGAGTTGTGCATGCTGATATAAACATACACACTCATATCCATACCAAATCAAATACACACTTAGATTCAGATATTTCCTGCCATACTGTCATAATGCCTACCGGGCTCCTAGCTCCCTAGGTAGCTCTAGATCACCGTAAAGGACAAATCAGTGACCTCTTATGAGTAACAGTTGGAGACTTATTAATCTGAGGTATGCAATCTAACAAGAAAACTTCCTGCACAGGCACAGTGAAAGTAAGGGGAATATTGGGCGCTACTCATCAATTGCATTCCGCATGTTTCAAGCATGCATGTCCGAAGTTAGAGTTAACACCACAATATTACATGAGTACAGTTCACACAGGTGCAAGTAGACATAACACATTATGTCACATAACAGGGCTTTTTCTGGGGCCCATTCCAAATAGGTTGCCATTATTTCCCAAAATATATTTTAAAGTATCCTTTTTAATTTCCCTTTGTGATTGTCAGCTTTCATTCAGATGACAATTCAATAGCAATGTCTAAGATGATATAATCTGTCATAAATAAAGGTTTTTGTCTTTTAGAGATGAATTGTGAAAAAAAAGCAATGTAGTTTATGAAAATTCCCAATTAGGTTTGCCACAACTTAAATTTCTTTATTCCAAAGACATGGGACCCATTCTCAAAATACTACAGTGAGAAAAAACTCTGCATAACCCTACATATATTAATATATTTCCTCTTTATAACAGCATGTCTGAGTGGATGATAGCACTTGGTCACATGCTCAAGTTTAAAAATGCTTTACCTTGGAGAAACAAATTAAAGAATCGTGATTCCCTACACTGCACAGTAAGGGAAATAAATTTATAACGTTGACAACTCGTAATCTGAGCAAAACAATGCTTGACTTTTTCCACGATTATTATTTTTTTATCCAATTTTGTTTTCAGAATCTCATTGTAGTGAGAACTGCCGCTATGGTGAGGAATTTTGCCGAGAAGAAACCTCGCACTGCCTGTATGGTTGTGATGATGGTTTCCTTGGAGAAGCTTGTGGTCAGGTGTGCTCAATCTTATACTGTAAGGCCTGCATGTACAACAACTCAAAGGAAATCTGTACAAGATGTAAGGACGGACATTATGGCCCAGACTGCTTACAGCAGTGTAGTGACACATGTAAGAACAAGAAATGTGACAGATATGGAAGGTGTATTTTCGGTTGTAAAGAAAATCATCATGGTGAAAAATGTGAGCATCAGAAATGTTCATTTGTTGACTGCTTATCTTGTGCATATACCCAGTATGAATCTTATTGTTCTGAATGTGTAAAGGGGAAATACTGGAACCCTTATATCAATAACTGTACCAATTGTAGTGACCATTGCATAGGCGGACAACTAGCCTGTAACTCGTCCAACGGGATTTGCAATCATGGCTGTGAACCCAGGTGGTTTGGTTACCTGTGTGACAAGTACTGCCCTGTAGACAACTGTACCCAATGTAGAGAAGTGTTCCATGGAACACAGAAAGTCAAGGAATGCCAAGTGTGTAATGACGGATATTTCACCTCCCATGGAATGTGTGAGAAATGTAGTGATACCTGCCTCGACAGTACATCCTGTGATGGCCAGAATGGAAAATGTGTTTCTGGGTGTAAAGAGGGCTGGTATGGAGATAGATGCAACAAGATGTGTCGTATCTCAAATTGTAGGAAATGTGAAGACTTTAATCAGAATCACATTTATTGTGAGATTTGTGAAAACGGATTTTATTGGAGTTCAAAAGATTCGAATTGTTCTCACTGCCCACCCAATTGTACAAATGGATGTAACATTTCAGATGGCTCCTGTATTGGTGGCTGTAAGAACGGCTACTATGGTAACCAGTGTGATACCATGTGTGGTCATTGTGCAAATATTCCATGTAATGAAACAAATGGGTATTGTCTACAGGGCTGTCAGAAAGGATGGTACGGAACGTGGTGTATGTCCAGTTGTCCAATCCATTGTCGCAGCTGTGTCGATTTTAAAAACAATACATGTGGTGCTTGTGAACCAGGTTGGTATGGACCACGGTGTGAATTGAAATGTAGTGAATTTTGCAAAAGAAATTCCTACAGTAACTTTCTTTACTGTGACAAGGACACTGGAGAGTGTTCGGATGGATGTCCTCCTAGTTACCGCGGAGCGTTCTGTAACATTACATGCCATGATAATTGTTATAATGACATCTGTGACCTGACAGGAAACTGTTCCTATGGATGTAAACGTAATTATTATGGTACAGATTGTAATAAACGATGCTCACAGAACTGTGACATGTGCCATCAAGGAGATGGTAAATGTTCTGTACCATGCCGACAAGGATACTATGGCGAATACTGTACCAACAAATGCAGCGACTCTTGTCTATTTCAAACTTGCGATGAACAAGGAACTTGTGTATCTGGTTGTGAAGCTGGTTTCTATGGGAGCAGCTGTCAGAAAGTTTGCAATTCCAACTGTATGGATCAGACATGTCACCGTTTCACAGGGTACTGTACTCAAGGTTGTGGGCCTGGCTACTACGGGAACCAGTGTGATGTGGAGTGTAGCCCCAAGTGTCTGAAGAACTGTACGCGTGACCTGGGCTTCTGTCTCGGCTGTAAGAAGGGTTTCTATGGCAACAGGTGTGAAGAGGTGTGCCAGTACTGTTACAATGACACATGTGCTCAAGGAACTGGAGTGTGTACCCAAGGCTGTGAAGTGGGTCGCACCGGACAACAATGTGCCAGCAGTAAGTACAGTTAATCTGTAATGAATTCCAATACCAGTAGTGTAGATCACTGACTTCTGTGAAAACTAGGTTGGATGGGCCAAGGTTGTACTTGTCAACTTTTTCCTCTTAATTTAGGAATTGATTATCAATGTTTTCCCCAGCGCTCAGGAAAACCATTTCGATAAGAAAATATATTTGAGGAGGAACTTTTTGCACATACAGAATAGGCCTCTCAATATTGGACATCATAATATATTTGTACAAAATAAACACAATTATTTGGAAAAAATGAATTAATAGTAAGATAATAAAATGCAAAAAATATGATTGTGGGCAGCATCAACTGTATTGGCCTGGGGAGAACACTGTAAACTGCACGCCAAATCAAAATTCTCTTGAAATGTGGGTGATTCAGTGTCATGGTTTAGCAGGATTATATAATTCTTAGGACTTTTTGCACTAAATAATGTGCAGTAAGCTAATGTGTAATCCATTCAAGTGTACCTTAGACCACTTAATTTTCATGGCAAGTATTTCATTCGAGTGATCCTCAATACAGTAAAACCACACTTACTCTAACTCACATTACTCTAACTCACATTACTCTAACCCACATTACTCTAATTCCCCCTATTCCTGGAACAGTTTGCTTGATTCGACCATGTTCTTATATATATTCTTTGTAAATTAAACTCGGATTACTCGAACAGCCATTGCTCGAATACCCCGTATTTCTCAAACTCTAGACTTATCCCCGACTACTCAAAGCCTTAAGCTGTTTTATAGCTTGTATCTTTTGCTATGTAGCTATGTAGGTTTTGGTGAATTTGTTTAAACATTGAATTTTTACGGTTAAATGCTGGTGTTGCAGGTTGCCAGAAAGGACGTTTTGGTCGTGACTGTAAGTTATCGTGTAGTAACTGTAAGGACAACACTCTGTGCGGCGCCATTAATGGCACATGTCTGCTGGGGTGTATCGATGGCTGGACAAACTACAACTGTCAACGCAGTGAGTATCATCTGATCAGCTCAAAGCTTTGTATAATGAGATCAAATATATTGTTATTGTCGCCTTTAATTTACAATTTTTGAGGTTTCAGATAATTGATGATACCATTTTTGTATGTCACATGCTATGTTTATTTAGAAACTTTTTCAGTGTGTTAATTATGGTCGAGAGTCAGGAGAACAGGTCACACAAAACAGACCGGTAGGGCCCTTGAATGTGTCCATTGCATTTTGAAAGGAAATATTTGTTTGCTGCAGTTTTGTTTGGTTGGAGGAGGCAAAATTTTGAAGAAAACTTTGTTTTCATGTAATACAAATGAAAATTGTAAGTTAAGAAAAAGAATTTAAATATAGATAAATACAAAGAAATTCTTCAAAGGAAGAGATACAAGAAAAATATTCTCCAAAAAGGAGAACAAGGGAAAAATATGAGAGATGAGATGGATAGTTGTTTGAAAGTAGGGACATTTTTTCTCCAATACCCCAGGAAGGCTACATGTAATTCTTTGGTAGCAGTATGATATAAAAGGGAGAGTCACCTGGATACTTGGTGGCTGTGTGATATAAAAGGGAGCCACCTGGATACTTGATGGCTGGGTGATATAAAAGGGAGTAACCTGGATACTTGATGGCTATGTGATATAAAAGGGAGTCACCTGGATACTTGGTGGCTGTGTGATATAAAAGGGAGTCACCTGGATACTTGATGGATGTGTGATATAAAAGGGAGAGTAATCTGAATACTTGATGGCTGTATGATATAAAAGGGAGAGTCACCTGGATACTTGGTGGCTGTGTGATATAAAAGGGAGTCACCTGGATACTTGATGGATGTATGATATAAAAGGGAGAGTCACCTGGATACTTGATGGCTGTATGATATAAAAGGGAGAGTAATCTGGATACTCCTGGATACTTGATGGATGTGTGATAATTATAAAAGGGAGGGTCACCTGGATACTTGGTGGCTGTGTGATATAAAAGGGAGAGTCACCTGGATACTTGATGGATGTGTGATAATTATAAAAGGGAGGGTCACCTGGATACTTGGTGGCTGTGTGATATAAAAGGGAGAGTAACCTGGATACTTGATGGGTGTGTGATATAAAAGGGAAAGTAATCTGGATACTTGGTGGCTTTGTTATATAAAAGGGAGTCACTTGGATACTTGATGGATGGGTGATATAAAAGGGAGAGTCATCTGGATACTTGATGGA
Source organism: Mizuhopecten yessoensis (assembly GCF_002113885.1). Classification (NCBI taxonomy): domain Eukaryota; kingdom Metazoa; phylum Mollusca; class Bivalvia; order Pectinida; family Pectinidae; genus Mizuhopecten; species Mizuhopecten yessoensis. The sequence continues at coordinate 124,376 of NW_018408869.1, forward strand.
TATGTGATATAAAAGGGCGATACACCTGGATCCTTGATGGATGTGTGATAATTATAAAAGGGAGGGTCCCCTGGATACTTGGTGGCTTTGTTATATAAAAGGGAGTCACTTGGATACTTGATGGATGGGTGATATAAAAGGGAGACCCCAGGATACTTGGTGGCTGTGGGATATAAAAGGGAGTCAACTGGATACTTGGTGGCTTTGTTATATAAAAGGGAGTCACCAGGATACTTGTTGGCTGTATGATATAAAAAAGAGAGTTATCTGGATACTTTGTGGCTGTATGATATAAAAGGGAGGGAAATCTGGATACTTGATGGTTGTGTGTTATAAAAGGGAGTCACCTGAATACTTGATGGATGTGTGATAATTATAAAAGGGAGAGTCATCTGGATACTTGATGGTTGTGTGTTATAAAAGGGAGTCACCAGAATACTTGATGTCTATGTCATATAAAAGGGAGAGTCAACTGGATACTTGATGTCTGTATGATATAAAAGGGAGTGACCTGGATACTTGATGGATATGTGATATAAAAGGGAGCCACCTGGATACTTGATGACTGTATGATATAAAAGGGAGGGAAATCTGGATACTTGATGGCTTAATGATATAAAAGGGGGAGTCCCCTGGATACTTTATGGCTGTATGATATAATAGGGAGTCACCAGGATACTTGGTGGCTGAATGATATAAAAGGGGGAGTCCCCTGGATACTTTATGGCTGTATTATATAAAAGGGAGTCACCAGAATACTTGATGTCTATGTGATATAAAAGGGAGGCACCTGGGTACTTGGTGGCTGAATGATATAAAAGGGCGAGTCACCTGGATACTTGAAGGATGTGCGATATAAAAGGGAGTCAACTGGATACTTGGTGGCTGGGGGATATAAAAGGGAGTCATCTGGATACTTGATGGCTTAATGATATAAAAGGGGGAGTCACCTGGATACTTGATGGCTGTATGATATAAAAGGGAGTCACCAGGATACTTGGTGGCTGTATGATATAAAAGGGAGTCACCTGGATACTTGATTGCTGTGTGATATAAAAGGGAGAGTAATCTGGATACTTGATGGCTGAATTCTTTGGTAGCAGTATGATATAAAAGGTAGAGTCACCTGGATACTTTGTGGCTGTATGATATATAAGGGAGAGTCACCTGGCTACTTTATGGCTGTATTATATAAAAGGGAGAGTCACCTGGATACTTGGTGGCTGTATGATATAAAAGGGAGTCACCTGGATACTTGGTAGCAGTATGATATAAAAGGGAGAGTCACCTGGATACTTGGTGGCTGTATGATATAAAAAGGAGTCAACTGGATACTTGGTGGCTGTATAATATAAAAGGGAGAGTCACCTGGATACTTGATGGCTGTATGATATAAAAGGGAGAGTCACCTGGATACTTGATGGCTGTGTGATATAAAAGGGAGAGTCACCTGGATACTTGACAGCAATAAGATTCATGATGTAACATGAAACAATCATTGTGTATTTACATTCAGAGTATTCCTTGTTGCAAATTTCAAAACAGTACAAGTTATAGACTCAAGTTCACATGTACTATATATAGCAAACAGACCCCAAAATAATGTATAAATGAAATACAAATTTTTCTTGTGATGCAGTGACGGTTCTGCTATGTAATGTAAATGTTAGACAGGGTACATGTATAATTTATATTCCAGAGTCGCTGAGGATTGTGCATTACACACAGGAACCGGACAGTGAGCGAAGCACTATTGCTATCTCGACCAGCGCCACAGTCGGTGTACTGCTAACAATCATTGTCATTGTGGTGGGCGCGGTGTGTCACCGACGTGGCAGGTGTCCCGGAGCTTGTGCTCTGAAGAAAAAGAGTGAGAGTGATCTTCAAGGTGACCGTCAAAACTACCAGGTGGGCGGCCATTTGTTGACTGCAGCTCTTCAGCTTTCAGTTGTGTGCACTGATGCACTTTCTCTTTTATTTACCTAGTAAATAATGTTAAACACTTAACTCTTTTATTTACCTAGTAAATAATGTTAAACACTCTCTCTTTTATTTACCTAGTAAATAATGTTTACTAGGTAAAGTTAAACACTTTACTCTTTTATTTACCTAGTAAATAATGTTAAACACTTACTCTTTTATTTACCTAGTAAATAATGTTAAACACTTTCTCTTTTATTTACCTTGTAAATAATGTTAAACACTCTCTCTTTTATTTACCTAGTAAATAATGTTAAACACTTTCTCTTTTATTTACCTAGTAAATAATATTAAACTCTTTACTCTTTTATTTACCTAGTAAATAATGTTAAACCCTTTTCTCTTTTATTTACCTAGTAAATAATGTTCAACACTTTCTCTTTTATTTACCTTGTAAATAATGTTAAACACTCTCTCTTTTATTTTCCTAGTAAATAATGTTAAACACTTTCTCTTTTATTTCCCTTGTAAATAATGTTAAACACTCTCTCTTTTATTTACCTAGTAAATAATGTAAAACACTTTCTCTTTTATTTACCTAGTAAATAATGTTAAACACTTTACTCTTTTATTTACCTAGTAAATAATGTTAAAAAAAATGTCATTCCCAATTCCTCATTTTCCAAAATGGGTAATAAAGCATGTACATTTTGTAAAAAATGAACCAAATTTATAGTTTTCATATTTTTCTTCTAGTTCATCAAAGATAAACATATGAATCAAAATAGAAAAAAAAATATAATAGAGACAAAGACAAACAAAAGTATCAGTAGGAACAATATCTGTATCTTTTCTCTGATTTACAGGCATCTTTAAGGAAGACTTCTGTAGAAGGAAGTGACCTACTCATGTCCAGTCCCCCTTCAGCCAGAGTGGGTAATCTGACCATTGATCCTGCTGACCTCCAGCTTGAGACAACAGAGATGAAAGGACTGTTCTACATGGTCAAAATTGGCAGACTTCAACACACACAGTCACAATCCACTGTGATGGTCAAGCTTTTGTGTAAAGGTCAGTTACAGTCAACTGTCATTGATCAAATTCTGTTTTAAAGGTCCGTCTCCATCAACTGTGATGGTCAAGAATCTGGTTTGAAGGTCAACCTAGGTCCACAGAAATGGTCAAGGTTTTTAGGTCACCTGAGCTTTAGCTCAAGTGACCTATTGCTATCCGTCTTCGTCCGTCATAGTTCGTCGTCCGTCGTCCATTAACATTTTTCAACTTAAGCTGAAATACTGGCAAAGGGAATTCATTTATATTTCATGGGAAGGTTACTGACATCTCCCTGACCAAGTGTTGTTATTTTCCGGGTCGATCAGAAATCCAATATGGCCACCACGGCCGCCATTTTGAAAAAAACAATTTCAAACTTAAAGTCAAGTTCTGCTGGGCCGATTGAACTGAAACTTTGTAGGAATGATTGACTTATGGTCCTGACAAAGTGTTGTTATTTTTCGGGTCAATCAGAAATACAATTTGGCTGCCATGTCCGCTATTTTGAAAATAACTAATTCAAACTTAAAAACAAGTTCCAATGGGCCGATCTAAATGAAACTTGGTCTAGGAATGATCAGCTCATGGTCCTGACAAACTTAAGTTAACGTTATACTTAACTATTTTGTACTCAAATTGGTACATAGTTCAACAACAAAAATAAATATTGTAGGACTGAGGTGACCGTTAAGGCCCATGGGCCTCTTGTTTATTTAATGGTCAGTCCCAGTCTACTATTATAGTCAAGGTTCTGTTTTAAAGTGCTGTCTTAGTCGTGTAATAGTTAAGGTTTTGTGTATAGGTCACTTACTGTCTACTTTTATAGTAAACATTCTGAATGAAGGTCACAGTCCACTATGATAGTAAGGTGCTGTCTTAGTGGTGTAATGGTTAAGGTTTTGTGTATAGGTCACTTACAGTCTACTTTTATAGTAAACATTCTGAGTGAAGGTCACAGTCCACTATGATAGTAAAGGCTCTGTTGGTCTGATGTTTACAGGGGCCTTTTATTACCTCCAGATGTTTCCTTAATAAACTATAAACCAACCTGTCACAGCACAAATATACATTTCACCAAGGAAGTTTATAACCATTTATATGCAGCAGAATGCTAAGAAAGAGTACAAATCACTTTTTACATCATGACTTTATAATAGATATGTGACTGGTTTAATTTATTTAAAAATAAATTCCTTGAAAAAGCATAATTGAGTAAATGTATACCTTGTTCAGTGGTTAAATAAGGGGCTTGGGATGGCCAAATTACATGTAACTGTCTAAAAAACTAAATTTCGGTATGGAAATTTGTCAAAGCTGACCAGCTAAAATTACTATTTGGGCGGATTGGTCGAGTGGTTAACATTTCGGCCTTCCACGCAGGTGGCCGGGGTTCGATCCCCGAAGTCGTCGCACGCATGGAATATCAGAGAAAGTGTTTTTCTCCTGCCCACACAACTCCAACAACCCAGGTGGAGTATAAAATGGTCTGGGGTGGATGTTGCGGTATCTGTGATTTAGCATTCAAGTGAGGTGGCACTATAAAAGATGCCATTGGAAGCACGGTCCCACTACAAACAGAACACAATACATCTCCAGCAAACACGCAGGCATACACACATGGGGAGATATTAGCCAGGTGGCATAGGACTAGTAGTTAGCGCCTGATAAGGCAGCTCCTTCGAATTCCTCAAAAATTGTATATCCTAATTGTATTAATTGTATATATATGTACTGTAAAGCGCTTTAGAGTGGCTTATGTTAGCTAGATAGGGCGCTATATCAAATGTTGTATATTATTATTTTATTATTATTTATTTGCTTTAAAAGTAAGGAAAGCCCTGTGAATTACACTACGTTGTGGTAAAGTTTGGTTGTACTATTACATTTTAACAGCACTTCAATACCTGGTCTTTTCTCTATTATGTCAACAGCTACCCAGAGAAGACTCCAGTCTGATTTCCTTCATGAAGTTGAGGTGGTTCGCACCCTAGATCTCCACAGAAACATCCTCTCCTACATAGGTTTATGTGAAAATGAAAGTGAGTACATTAGACCTAGCCTGAATGAATAACCCATTTGTCAGAAAAATTTGTGCATTTAAATGAATTATCAAATAGCCCAATACGTAAGTATGAATGACTGCTGTGTTGGAAATGATCGTCAATGTTTACAGGAAACATTTAACCTATTAGGCCTATTAAAATTGTTTATTTCTTGCAAATTAAAATGAAAAGAAATAATAAATGGAATTGTAACATAATGTCAACAAACTATATCTGAAAGTTATTGACAACCTCAAGGGTTTCCCTATAGTCAGTGGTACCCCTGAAATGTCATAATGAACTACTCAAACCTTTGAATTGGAATAGTTCAAATGTGTCTTCAGGGGTGATTGAGTTAATAAACTCTCTAAAACCACAGGTAAACAAATCAGGTTTCCTCAAACTCCACAATGGTTCTGAAAGTCATACTGAGCAGTCCATAGTTACAGCCAGAGAATTTAAAATGCTCAAATTTATGATGTTGTTCACGACCATAATTCAAAAATGATCAATCTGACTATTACTTAAATCATGTTTACACCCATACAGGTAGATTTCTTAAAATCTTAAAATTCACAGCATTATAAGAAGTCAATCTCTTTTGCCATCTAATTGAATGCTATATTATTACATAATATCTCAAATTTATTTATATACCAGGTCATGTGGAGCGTACTTTCTATTTTACTAGCTGTAGAGAGGCACATCAGCTTCAAAACAAGATCATTGTGTCTCTGAGAAACCACAAAAAATCATAGTTAAATTCTCTGCTGACTTCTTTTACCTGTAAATGTGAATCAATTCCTGGGTAACTTTATTTGAAGTGTTGGTAACCTTTAGTGTTGTTATACAAAGAGCTACATGTTGTAAACATTATACAGCACTTTTCCTTTGAAATGTTTATATTATGTCTAGCTCAAAATACCACAGAATATTATGAAATGGCATCTCATTTAAATAATCTCCTCATGACCTAGGTTCACAGGTAGTAAAAGTGAAGTTAAGCTCCACATGACCTAGGTTTATAGATGAATTTTGGATAATAAATCCTTTTATAGCATTATTGTAAACTATTGTATTAAAAAAAATCAGCCTTAATGCCTCATTATTGACAAGGTTAACATCGCTATATACCATTTTGATATTTAAACTAAATTACAAGTTCAATACATCATGTCGTAATTCCATTGTTTAAATGGAGTTATAAAATTACTAGGATGACCATACCATTGTTGGGGGAGGTGGTTGGAAAACATCTTTGTTGTCAGTCAGTTATATTATGAACATTTTGAGTGGGCAAACAGATTTAATGTCGGCAAATATTCCAGATCATAAAATTTATCAAAAACTTATCCACTACATGTATATGTATATATACATCCGTGTATATCATTATCATTGCATCTGTTGTTTCAGATGTAAAGGTATTGTACTAAGTTAGCCAGTTCAGTAGACCCTAATGTAATTCTGTAAATAACACAACAGTCTCAAACAGTAGATTATACAGAGAAACTGAATAAAGTCCTACAGGAAAAGTGTAGGAAAAAGAGAAAAAAGGGGATTCCAAATATTGAAATGGGAGGCACATATCAACTTTCATTTCTTTCAACAATGGATAAAACTCAAACTCAGTTGAAATACAAGAGTAAAATAGAAAAAATAGCATGTGTCATTAAAGTAGTGCCAGCACACAGACTTTAGGGAGAATTTTGATCATTTACAGGATTCATACACAGTGTGTTTGAAGCTTGTGGATGTGGAGACCTGAAGAAATACTTGACCAATTTGAAGCGGTCATCAAGTGACCCGTCCTCCAACACTGTCCAGCTATGCTACATGGAACTGATTAAATTTGTGGTGGATATTTTACATGCTCTTGTATTTCTTCACAACAATAAGGTATATGTGACAATGTATACATTGCTGAATATCTCTTCGTCAAGTGTGTATCTGCTGTGCCAGTCTTGTTCTTTAGACATTACTGATACATTGGATGTCTTGAAAAACTAGGAACAAAGAACACTGGCCAGCACAAATACTAATCCTAGCTCATTATTACACAAATACTAATCTTAGCTCATTATTACACAAATACTAATCTTAGCTCATTATTACATCAATTTTGTTCGACCTCTTTCATTTAAGATAATATTTTTCAAAAATACATACAAGATATAAAACTGATCATTTTTTTTATTTTTTTTTAGTTTTGATATTCAGAAAGGTTTATTATGTGTTCTTTAGATTATACACCGTCTTGTTGGCGCCCAGAATATTTACCTCGACAATGACTACACAGCTAAACTTGCCAACTTCCACTTTGCCATCAAGACCAGAGATGCAGTTAGAGAAAATGGAACGATCCGTGCCAGAAAGGTAACCGTCTTACTTACGATACCAAAACTTCTATACCATGTTGAACTTTCATCAGTCAACTTCTCATAGCGCTAGTATTAAACATATCTATCAAGTCTACACTTACTGTGTAGTGTTTTAAATTTGTGAGGTAAACTTAGCAGTTTTTTCCAGAAACAAACAGTAAAGAGATGGTTATTTTATACCACTAAAAACATTAGAAATACCAGTACAGTTATTGACCCTTTCCTAGATTGACTTCCACAGTAAATCCTAATGCTTTACAAAAATAATCAGTACAGTTTTTTGTGAAGAGAAAAACAATATGTTCATTACATTTAAATTAGATGTAAATCAATGTGATGATACAGACTACAGCACAGAACTACTATCCTTTAGCCTTGTTTGATTTGTAATGCTATTTTTTTTTAAATTTCCTTGACATCCTTGTAATTTTATAACTTGTGTTTTGTGCCAGTTGCCCCAGAGATATGCAGCCTGGATGCCACCCGAAGCTCGAGGGGAAGATACATATTCACATTACACAGACATGTATGTATTTCCCTTTATGTTCACAAGTTCAAGCAAAAAAGACCAGAAACTCATTAAAATCTGCTTATCTATTAGAACATGGTTAAGTTGATTAACTTGAAGAGTTTTCCTGTGTATAGTGGGATTTCAATTGGAGTTAATTGTTTCTATCGTATCTGAGACAGGGATATCCCACATTATTTCCTGTACTTGATTTAGTTTTATCTGTCTGATTTGTCTAGGCACCTTAACGTGATATTTGACACCAAATTTTGCACATCATTATATTGATCCACAGGCTTAAACAAATTAATAACATACATTAATATATTCTACTTCGTCATTTAATGTATTGTTCTGGTGTTATTATATATAATATAAACTACATCATGAAACATGTTTCTCTTCTCAAGGACTACATTTTTTACGTGGAAGTATACAAACAGGGATTAACATTCAGTAGTGCAGAAGCCATATAAAACAGAGGCTCAAGAGAAACTTGTACCATCCCAACCTCAGCCTGTACTTTGGTTGGGATTAGGCCTTGATGAGATAACCCAATCTCACTGAGGTACAGGTTATCAAATCCATCCATCTATTTTATGCTAATGTATTAGTTATACAGAAATCAATAATCATACAACAATAGAATATACATAAATGAATAATGTCTCATAAGTAATAACGACAGTATGATCCACAAAGGATTGTTGGAGGTGTATTACTTAAATAAGGTATGTATTAGTTTGTATCTCCAGACCATTTTACTGTATCCCATTGTTACAAGTATGATTTCCTGTTACAGGTGGGGAATAGGTGTGTTGCTATGGGAAGTGGTTACTCTTGGTAGCAGCACACATTTACAGGGCACCCCAGGACTAGGTAGCCCCCCGGCCACTCCTGGGGACCATACAGCTCCTGGGACAAGTCCTAATAATCATAGCACCCCTGGGGCTAGTACTGTTGATCCAAGAGGCTCCAGGCCCGGCCGGCCCTTGATGGCCCCCATTGGCTACCTCACAATTCCAATCGACTGCGACAGATTTCTGTAAGTTTGTTGTAATGTACCAGTACTAACAGTATATTTATCTGTTAAGTCTACAGATCCATTTCTGTAAGTTTGTTGTAATGTACCAGTACTAACAGTATATTTACCTGTTAAGTCTACAGGTCCATTTCTGTGGCAGTAATGTGTTGATAGCATCATCAAATGATTGAGTAATTTTGGCCAAGTTCATGTCACATATCGAAAAATACTTCGGTCATACTGTACAACTTTTTGTACTATTCACAGGGACTTCATTTCACGATATTCATGGCTATCAAAGATTGCTTAGTAATATCTTTACCACAAATTATTACATCCATGAATATACATACAAGATGTATATACGCACAAAAAATGTGTTAATAACAGTTTGATTTCAAACCGTATCCTACCAGGGCTGTTGAACACCATAAGTAAAACAAATCACATTCCAATGTACATGCTCTTATTGAAAGTTAAACAAAGCTTACCTATAAATTGGTTATATTGTTGTCCTGTGTTTATCTTACTTACCTGTAATCTGGATGTACCTGGTACACTTCATAGAAGTACCAATGACCACGAAGTTTAGACTAGGTGGTGCTGCACCAAATGTAACCCCCACAAAAAAGTTCCAGTTGGGACAAACAGGAAATATTAGCCCTGTGGTATTACAACTACACAGTATTCAGAGAGAGCTTGGTTGTTTGGTGATAATAATTCAGCTCACATTTTCTTTCCATTGGTGTGTTGGTTTTACATCTTGGTGTAATTGAACCAGAGTAATCTTTATTCTGATTAGGTTTCCCAGTTGTTGTATAAGTTACCTATTTCTGATTATCGTGATATTGTTTGTGATTCCACAGGTGCCAGTGTATGGAGCAGTGCTGGAACCCCATCCCCGAAAACAGACCCACATTCACTCCAATGGTCCGCAAATTGTCAGCCTCTCTCACGCGCAGATGGGTATGCTTATAAACAATCTCAATAGCCATTTTTGAAAAGTCCTTGTAAAGTTTATTTTTGAAATCATTCATTATGTTAGTATGTATTAAGTACATCATGTTTACGATGAAATCCAGGAGACCCAAAATAATCTGTTAATTTTAATAAATATTATTTTCCCTATGTTGTTATTATGCAACACTTCTAATACTGAGATGATCAAATACGAGTTTGTCTGTTCTACCCTTTAATGGGTCAAGGTCGGAGCAACAGGTGAAAAGGTCAAGTCACTGCAGTCAAGGTCAGAGTGACAGGAGAAAAGGTCAAGTCACTGCTCTAATGGACCTAAGCTTTAAACCTTGTTTAGATTTAGTTGTGTGAGGGGGAGGCAATAAGAAGGGGTATAGCTTGTGGGGAGCATTTTCTCACTTTGTTCTTATTGTTTTCCAGCCAGGAAATGGGGAAGTGCTTATGTCAGTAAGTACCTTAGTATGATGTTGGATGTCTGGATCAAACAAGATTAGAGCTGACAGTTTAACTGGCAGTAAATCTGCATCAGCTGATCACGGAGTATAGTAATACATGTAGTCTGACACATACAGGGAAATAACATGTGGAATCTATAAGCAATATTTGACATAAACGTCAAAAACATTATAATGTCTTTAATTTAGTAGAAAGGATTAAGGTTGTAAAGAGTCAATTTTGTTTCCTTTTTGCCTGATATTTTAAGGTTTAAACTAGCTTCAGTTCCATTGTAGAAATCATTTTGCTGTGAATATAGCAAAAGAACATATGTTTGAATTATTTATGACCATAATGGTCTTCACAATCATTTTCATTTTTCTTTTGTTACCTGATGCAGAGCTAATTACCAGTAAGATAGATAGTATAGTATCAAGTAACAACTATAGAATAAACTAACTTACCACATTCCCAAATTTCTTTTCATTCAAAGAATTTGAGTTTATTTAAAGTAATTCAGAATTGTACCCTTTCTTTTTTAATTAAAAATTAAGATTTTGTTATTTATTTGTTTCCTGATTCATTTGGTATGAGTTTGAAAATGCTTAAAGAAGAACAGCATTGACCAACTGACCAATGTTCTCTGCCATTATTATCGTCCAGTACATTTACACCCTAACTTTTACATGAGTTGTGATAGGTTGTGAACATTATCTATTTATACATGTCTGAGGTGTCATTATTTCACACCGTAGAGTAACATGAACATTTAAGTACAAAATATTCCCAACAATTCCAGAAAAAAGTGGTTTTATTCTGGAAGGATGAATTTGAAAAGATTTGGAATAATTTGTACTGGAGTATATTATTGTACAATATAGCTGGCTATACTATTGTATACTTCTGTGTTAGATGTGTTGTAGAATTTAACCATACTATTAGTTTTTAGAGAAGTAACCAATCTGTTAGTTTTTAGACTTTATAATTGAACATTTGTACTTGTATCATTATTTAGAAAAAAAGGTAAATCATTTCTGTTTTGAGTGTAACCTGGCTATTTTTATTATAATGCTATTTTTTTTTCATTTTTTTTACCTAATTTTAATTATGTTATACATTGTATATTGAAACCATTATTTCCTTCTGTTGATATCATTCTTGTCTAAAGTTTAAAAAATAGAACAATTACCTTCTGTTTAAGCATTATTTTATTTCTGTATGTGTACATGGTGTATGTGTACATTGTATGTGTACACGGTATATGTGTATGTGTATGTGTACACGGTATATGTGTATGTATATGTGTACTTGGTATATGTGTACACGGTATATGTGTATATAGTGTATGTGTACACGGTGTATGTGTACATTGTATGTGTACACGGTGTATGTGTACATTGTATGTGTACACGGTGTGTATGTGTACACGGTGTGTATGTGTACACGGTGTGTATGTGTACACGGTGTATGTGTACATTGTGTGTGTACACGGTGTATGTGTACACGGTGTATGTGTACATTGTATGTGTACACGGTGTAT